>NC_058133.1:519449913-519506793 GCF_016433145.1 Gracilinanus agilis
ACCCCCCCCCCCGCCACGAAATAACTAGTGACCATCAGCTAGGGGGCGGGTTACGCCTCACCAAGAGCCCCCTGTACTACCTCCCCAAGTGCCCATCTCGGTGGCTCCCTCGCAGGCCCTGAAGGGTTTTCCTCCTGCCTTCTTTACTGCGGTTAGGCCGACTCCCACTTTACAGAGGGAGAAACTAAGGGAAGGGGGTGTGCGCCTGCCTCACCGCCTCTGGGGGCTCTGGGAAAACGGGTCCTCCTGGGTTATGGTCTGCCTCCCTCCCTCCCCCCAGGAGAAGGGACACTACGGGACTATTTTATGTCTTTGTTGTGTTTTCGGGCCCAGCCAGGAGGGGAGGGAGTCGGGAACCTCCACTCTGATTCGGGTTCGTAGTAGGTCTGCCCTGGAAGGGAGGGAGGGAGGGAGGCCTCTAATTCTCCCTGCGGTCCAGCCTGGGCGCTTTCTAATAATGCTACCAAGTAAAAACTCCATCGCTGTGAGCAGGATTCGAACCTGCGCAGGGAGCCCCCATTGGATTTCGAGTCCAACGCCTTAACCACTCGGCCATCACAGCGCCTGACCTGGCGGTGGCCAAACCAAGGTAATGAGAGCCGCGTCCAGGATGCTGCAGGGCCCGGAGCGCAGGCGGGTACCTCTGCGCGGCTCCGCTCTCTAGCCACGGCCCTCGGTAGGCATCCGGCCTCTGGAGAGCTGCTGCGTGGCCAAAGGCTATGAACCGGTGTCTGATTCGGGGTCTGCGCGAGGGAGAGGGAGGGAGAGGAGGAGGAAGGAGGAGGAAGGAGGCGGGGGGACCCCGGAGGACAGAGCAAGTGCCCGCGCTCAGGCACAGGAGAAGGAACAATAACAAGAGCCATCGCGCAGGTGCTGGTCCGAATCTCTGTAATAGGGACAGCAACTCCCAGGCTTTAGGCCGCACCGAAGGGTTTGTGCCGAGCCCCTCCCCGAGATCCCGTTAATCCCGACGAGGACCCTGCGCAGCCGGCGCGGCCCCCCTGGGACGAAGGAGCACCCTGAGGCGGACGGGTGGCTGGAGCCGCGCCACAGCGCTACTAGGAGTCCGCCCAGGCTGGCCCCGAAGGCCCTTCTCCTGACTCCGGCGCTCCCCGCCCTGCCCTCCAGCCAGCTGTCAATGAGTTTTAAAGAAAAGAACCCGGGCGCGGAGAGCCGGAACGCCCAGCGCGGGCCACAGGCTCGGAAGCCGTCTTAAACCTTGTCCAAGCCCAGCCCCAGCGGGCACAGGGAGACGTCGAGCCCCCGAGAGGTGACGCTTGGACGTCCTTGGACTACAGAAAACACAGCCTCTCCCTACTCTAAACCCTCCCACCCCTCTCCTGAAGGCTTGCTTTAAAGCGCGGGGCCCGCGCTCCGGCTTGCCTCCGCTCTGCCCGCAGGGCCTGGGCCTCTCGGCTGCCCGGCCTCGGCCCGATCTCTCCCGTCTTCTTCTTTCGGGGTTTCTGAACACAAATGTGGATTTTCTTGGAAGGGGCGGCCTAGCAGAGTGCGCCCAGCCTGTCCCCTGGGGGCAGAGGGAGCTTCTGGGATTGTTTCAAAGGATGGCCGAAAGATAAACGGGGAGACAAGTGTGGGGGGAGATGGAGCATCCCCGGGGCCCCTGGAGACAGGCAGGCAGGCAGGGAGGGAGGGACGGAGGAGCTGGAGAAACGGTCCTGGTCCCTGGAGCCCATACGCGGCTCTGCACCCATCTTCCTCTTCAACTCTGGGCCCTCATGAAGGAACACAACTCTGCAGCTCCTTCCGGGCCAGAAGGGCAGTGGAAGGTTCTGGGTTTGCACTAGGAGTTCCAGAGCCGATTTTCTGCAGTCCCACAGCAGGGTGTTGCCATTTGGCTCGCGGTGGAGCATGCAAATTTCTTGCAAGGGAAGCAAGATTTATTTCTCATTAAAATATTTGTTCAAGGACCCAGTTCCATCCTCAGTGCCAGGCTCCTCTTCCCATTCTCTGTGCTTCGCTTCAGAAAGAATGAGTCACCGCTCTGGGCTCGGGGAGAGTCGAGGGAGAGAAAAGAAACAGATGCCTCCGAGGGTATTGTTTTAATCAATTCATGAAGATGGAGAGGAGAGGGGGAGGGAGGAGGCGGGTCCCAGAGCCTCCAAAGAGCCAGAGAAAGAGCAAATTCCAAACACTGTGTTTTATTATTGCTCCCCCCCCACCCCCCCCACTTCAGTTCGTCCAAAGGGTTTCACTTAGGCAGAGATGGACAAAAGGATCTTCTTGAGGGCAGCAGCTTTGTCTTCCAAGTCCTTGCCTTCCCCATGATCCGGTGTCCCGGGCCTCTCTTGGGGGAGCCTTATCCCCCTGGGAAGCGAGGGCTGGGATCCCAGAACCATTGAGTCACAATGGCTCCCGGAGGGCACCTTCTCCAAGCAGTGGAGAACACTGAGAGTCAGAGGGTAGCAGAGACGTCCTCACAAGGTGAATGTGCTAGCCGGGAGATGAGATTTAAGGTACTTTGGGTAAGTGCCTCGTCTCCGTTGTTGTGGCAGCTGCAGCATGATCCTCCGACTCCCCTCTGGCTTCTCTTCACCAAGATGGCCTTTCTCGCATCTTTCTGACTTTCCCATGTGATAGTCTGGGTAGACGTTGCTAGACCGTGGGACGAAACTGTGCCGTAGTCCTAAATGAAGGGAACGAAAAGAGGACTGGCTAAGAATTCCACAAAGAGAGCAGAAGACAAACAGTCATGAAAGATGAGAGTAACCTTTTGTTGGACAAACGCAAAGTTCCAAGATTTTGAAATAAGAATTCATTATTTGGCAAAAATTGTTGGGGAAACTGGGGAGCAATTTGACAGACACTAAATGTATAGGCTGCTGTCTTACACTGTTTATCAGGATAAGATCAAAATGGACCCGAGACCTCTATATAAAGGGAGATATTAGAAACACATTAGAAGAATAGGGAACATAGGACCCAGGAGATTTATGGGTAGGAGAAAAACTCATGAATCAACAAGAGATAGAAAGCATTGTGAGATGTAAAATGGGTAATTTAGGATATAGTAAACTGAAAAGATTTTGTACAAATAAAGCAATGTAGCCAAGATTGGAAGAAAAAGCAAAGGCTTTCACTAAACATTTACAACATAACCCCACCATATGCTAAGCAAAGTCAAGAACCTAGAAAGTCCTTGCCCTCAAGGAGCTTATACTCTAAGGGGGAAGACAACATCAATTGTTATGGGTAACATTTTTAAAAAAAAATAATTAAATTTATTTAGAATGTTTTCCCATGGTTACATGACTCATGTTCTTTCCCTCTCCTTATTCTTCCCCCTCCTGTAGCCAATGAGCAAACCCACTGGGTTCTGCATGCACCATTGTTCAAAACCCACCTCCATACCATTAACATTTGCAATAGAGTGATCATTTAGAATCTACATCCCCAGTCACATCCCCATGGAACCACAGGATCAAGCAAATGTCTTCCTTCTGCATCTCTACTGCCATAGTTCTTTCCCTGGATGGAAAAGCGCTCCCTCTCTCAAGTCCCTCAGAATTGTCCTGAATCATTGCATTGCTACCAGCAGAGAAGTCCATTACATTCGATTGTGCCAGAGTGTATCAGTCTCTGTGTACAATGCTCTTCTGGCTCTGCTCCTTCCACTTTGCATCAATTTCTGGATTCTTTCCAGTTCACATGGAATTCCTCCAGTTTATTATTCCTTTCAGCACAATAACATTCCATCACCATCAGATACCACAATGTGTTCAGCCATTCCCCAATTGATGGGCACCCCCTCATCCTCCAACCTTTTGAGGGGCAACATTTTTAAAAGGATGTCATTCAGCTGAACAGCCAAAGGGAGATAGGACAAACCAGATGGTGAAGGGCCTTGAGCTCATGCTCTAAGGGGATCTACTGAAGAGATCAAGGCTATTTAACAAAGAGAAGAGAAATCTTTGGGAAATTCAGAAACTGATTTTTTAGAGTTGCCACATGGAAAAGGGTTTAGACTTGTTCAGCTTGGTCTCAGAAGGGAAAATTCTTGTAAAGAGGCAAATATTTCTGGGGCCTGGGCAAGTTTTGAAAACACACACACACACACACACACCTCTTTCTAACTTGGACAATGTACTGGAACATGTAGCCCATTTATGTAACCTTTATGAATCCCAGGACACACCTGGTTTGCAATGAGACATTGAAAGAGGATTTTAAAGTGGGTTCATCTAGGATAAACTTTGCAATTGAAAAGAAGTGAAGTGAATTAAGGACAGGCCAAGGATTTAGGACACCTGGGCTTCCATCCCAGCTCAGTGACTTTGGGCAAGTCCCTCAGTCCTTTTATGCCTCAGTTTCCTGAAAAAAATAATGAAAGGATTGAGTCAAATGATGCTTACTGTCCTGTCCAGATCTGACATACAGTATTGCTGTGACCAGCTGGTTTGGACCACCCCACCATGAGGAACAAATGAATAATCAGCCTCTTGACAGTACTAGAATCTGTCACCCTTTCCTTGCTCATTTGATACCCAACTTCATATTTGCTTAATATAGATGCACCCACCAAGGGAAAATTTGAGAATCAATGCCCTGGCCACCCAGAAATGTACCACAGACCTTTCTTGAGCATATAATGCCATGGAATAATTAGCCACCTAAGCACTTCACTTGATCAATGGGGTTATAACAGTAGTAACATCTCACAGAAAGTTCCCATATCCCATATGCTAGAGAGAAATGATCCCATAATTTTAAAAGCATACTAAGAAATGTGAACCACATTTTCTAGGGTAAAATAATTCTTAATATTTTTTGTAAGATCTTAAAATTGAAATCAAGCTATCACGATGTTACTCTAAAAAAATAGACATCATTATACTCTGAGAAATCTTGATTCTGGACATTACGGTACCTTGCTATTGAGGGAGAAGTATTAAAACTGGAACCTTAGAGAATTCTGTTGTACAATCATATCCCTTCTTGCTCAAAACTTCCTTGAAAATGCTTCCCTGGGGACGAACCTTGTCACGCTTCAATAAAAGCTCAATACTTGAACAGTACAACCCAGCACACCGTCCTCTCTCCTCATCACATTGGCTAGTGAATCGCCTTGCATTTTCTACAGAAGGAAGCAAGGACATTTTTTCCCCTGTGTCTAGCACACTGTAAACATTGTGTCTGTATAAGAAATGCAGATGGCTAGTCAGGGATATTTCTTATCCTTAAACATTTTACCAAACGTATTCATGAGTACCATGCATTCCATGCCTACAGATGGCTCCCCATTACCTCCAGGATCAAATCTCAAATGCTCTGTTTGGTTTTTAGAGACCTTCATAATTTGATCTCTTCTACCTTTCCAGTTGTTGTCTATAATACTCCTAGAGGACTTGACACTCATTGCTGTTCCTTACACAAGCCATTTCATCTCAGCTCTGGGCTTTTTCTCGGGCTCTTCCTCACATTTGGGATCCTCTGTTTCCATCTCTATCATTGGGGTTCCTTGGCTTCCTTCAGGTTTCAGCTGAAGTCACTCTTTCCAATGGCCCAGCAGTACTAGGTCTCAAACTACTAGAAAGCAGTAATCATCAAAATGGTCTCCAGCAGCTAAGAAATAGAATGGTGGATCACCAGAATCGACTTGGAGCAAACGCCCCCAGCAATCTAGTGTTAGATAAGCTCAAAGACTCCCAGCTTTTTGGGATAAGAACTCTCCAACCAAAACTGCTGGGAAAATTGGAAAACAGTATGGCAGAAACGAAGTATTGACCAGTATCTCAGACCCTATACCAAGATATGGTCAAAATGGGCATACGATTTAGATATGAAGAGTGACACCATCAGTAAATTAGGGGATCATAGACTAGCTTACCATGTCATTATGGAGAAGGGAAGAATTTATGACCAAACAAGAGGCAGAGCATTACAAGATGTAAAATTTAAAATTTTAATTATACTAAATTAAGAAGCTTTCGTACAAACAAAATCAAGATAAGCAAGATTCGAAGGGAAATAAGAAACTGAGGAAAATTTTATTTCTGATATATGATATCTGAAGATTCTGATAAAGGTTTCATTTCTAAGATTTATAAAAAATGAAGGTAAATGTGTAAGAATATATGCCATTCCTCAATTAACGAATAGTCAAAAGGTATGAACGAGCAATTTTCAGATGAATAAATCAAAGCTATATGAGAAAATTTCTAAATTTCTCTTGATTATTAAAAAATTGATTATTAAAATTAAAACAGCTCTGAAGTACCACCTCACACCTATCAGACTGCCCAATATGAAAGTAAAGGAAAGTGGTCAATGTTGGAGGGGATGTGACAAGATTGGGACACTAAAGCATTATTGGTGAAGTTGTGACCTAATCTAACGATTCTGGAGGGCAATTTGGAACTACGCCCAAAGGGCTATAAAATTGTGCATATCCTTTGGGATATGGAGTCTGTCTCCCAAAGAGATCATAAAAAGGGTGAAAGGGCTTACCTGTACAATAATATTTACAGTAGCTCTTTCTGTGGTGGCAAACAATTGGAAATTGAGGGGATGTCCATCATTTGGGGAACTGCTGAACAAATTGTGGTAAATGTTGGTGATAAAATACTACTATTGTCCTCTAAGAAATGATAAGCAGGATGATTTCACAAAAAGTTGGAAAGATCTACATGAACTGATGCAGAGTGAAATAAATAGAACCAAGAGAACATTGTACACAGGAAGAGCAATACTGTATGATGATCAGCTGTGAAAGATTTAGCTACTCTCTGCAAGACAATCATCTGGGACAATTCTGAAGGACTTATGACCAAAAAAAAATGCTATCCATCTCCAGAGAGAGAATTATTGGAGTCAGATATTAATTTATTTATGGTTTTGTTTTGGGGTCTTGGTTTTATATGAGTATTCTTTTTTAATAATGGCCAATATATAAGCATGTTTTGCATGATAATACATGTATAACCCAGATCAAATTGCTCACCACCTCTGAGATGGGTAGGGAAGGGAAGAAGGGAGATAATTTAGATTTCAAAATTTCAGAAAACGTATGTTAAAAATTGTTATTACTTGTAATTGGGAAAATATGTTTGAATTTTAAAAGAGAAGCCCTTACAGAAGACCTCAAGGTCCACAACAACCCTGTTATTATTATGTATATGTTATTAATAATGCTATTAATAATTAATAATGGCTGAACAAATTGTGGTATATGCTGGTGATGGAATACTACTGTGCTCAAAGAAATAATAAACTGGGTCCATGTGAACTGGAATAATTAATTAATGTGTTATTATTATGCATTATTATTATCTCCATTTTATAAATGAGGAAACTGAGGCTGAGAAAAGTTAAGTGACTTGTCTAAGGTCACTCAATTAGTAGTAGATGTGTATGGCAGACTTTTAACTCAGGTCTTCCAGACTCTAGGCCCATCACCTTATCCACTTTGACATCTACCTGCCACTATAAGAAGGAATATTCAAAGGAAAGAGATTGAACTGAAAATCTCAGGACCTGAGTTGAAGTCCTATTTCTGCCACTGAGCACCTGAATAGCCTTAGATAAGTCACTAATCTCTCTGGACGTTGGTTTCTTTACCTATCAAACGAAGGAGCTGCACTACCAAATATTCAAAGTCCCAACCAGCTTGGATTCTATAAACTGGAAACTACTTTCAGCCTCAGTTTCCTCATCTGCAAAGTGAGGGGGTTCCCCTATGTGAACGCCATTGTCCCTTGGAGCGCCAGATCTAAGGTTCTCTAAGTCCGATTTCCTGCCTTTCGGGCTGCATTAGGTGAGACCTGCTCATGGCAGCTCCATTCATGTTAGGCCGACGGACCCTTCCATGTGGCTTTGGGGTGCCCGTGTTATTTCCATTGTTCCACAACAACATGCCTTCTTGATAGGATCCAGACCCCTGGGCTGCTAGAGTACTTAGGGGTCGAAATATTGGCTTGTGAATTTGGCCTATCAGCAAAGTGAAAAACCAGGTCACTCTTTTGTCCTTTCCTTGCTGGGGGGCTGGCGTGGGAGTGGAGAGAACCCCCTCCCCAACCACACACATATCCTTTCAAGTCTTTCCAGGGATTTTACAAGCGAGGCCTGTCCACCTTGAACCAAAAGCAGGGGGAGGGGAGGGAGGATCTGAAAGGACAATTCTGGGCTTCCAACATGGAACTGGAAGGTTCCTCATTGAGATCTCTGCTGCCTGTCCTTTAGCAACGCGGGTGTACGCACACCCCGAGGGACACTGAAGACCACTCGGGAGGGGGGATAGGCAACGGGATGGAGAGCTTCGGAATCCAGTGGAGGACTTTTCCGCAACTCAAGCGACACTCTGAAGCCCCCCAGAGACGGTGGATGGGCCTTGGAAGGCCAATGGTTGCTTCTCCTCGGAGGAGGAGTGCTGGCGGAGGCTTCCGGGGCCACTTGGGCAGCCCGCGGCAGAGGGAGCTCTGTTGGGGTGCCGGCTGGGCTGCGCCTCCAGGGCCCTTCCCATCCTGTGATTGAGGATGTGAAATTTCCCGAGAGGCCCAAGCGGTCCGATGTGTGCAGACGGCCTCCATCCTTTTCAGATGCCGGGCCATTAAAGTTTACGGCTGCCTCTGGGAATGAGAGAAACAGAGTGGCGACCGATTCATTTACTTCGTCCAAGCAATTTTCAGCAGGAAGGAAGGGGGGCGGCTGGGGGGAGATAACTCTGCTCTGCTGGCAGCCTGGGTCGGGGCAGGCCCTCCTCCATTTACACTCTTTGTACATCTCTTGCCCGCGCCATGTTGTGCCTATCGTCTCATTCAAATGGGAGCTCTTAAGGGGCGACCGGCTTTTGCCTTTCATTGGACTTCCAGCATCTGTACGATGTCTGGGCAATCGATGCGTGCTTGTTGACTGACTCATAGCACTCCCCATGAGCCACGAGTCTCACGGAGGGCAAGATGGCTATTTGGCCCAATGCTGTCCATTTTTCCCGAGGTCCAGAGCTATCAGTCTGCTTTCTGAAGGAGAAGAGAGCTGGCGGACAAGATGGCAGAAGGTTTTCCTGAGTGAGTCCTTTCCTTTCCGATTTCCAGGATCCACGACGGCCTGGAACCTTCCTGCAGAGAGTAAGGAGGGCTTATTTGGAGTTGGTGCTTAGAAAAAGAGCTCGCTCCCAGTCCTCTGCAGCACTTCCAAGTCCCAGAGCTGTTGGTGTTGCTGCTTTTTAATCCCAGCTATCCTCTGAGGTTGGCAGTGCCAAGGAGAAAAACAAAAGCACATTCTCCTCATTTTACACACGAGGAAATTGAGACCCAGATGGGTGGAGACACATGCTTGTGGTTCCGCAGCTGCGACCCGCCTCCAGTGGGCTTTGAACTCAAATGCTCCAGATGTTCCCTGCAGTGGCTTTCTGGGACACCAAGGTGCCTGGTGGGTCAGAGAACCAGTTGATTATGGAACATATGGCTTGAATGATGCCACGTTCTCTTTGTTTGGACAATTCTAGGTGGAAATCTGGGTGGACTAAGAAATCGGCCCAACAGCTAACTTTTTCGGAAAGGGGGGGAGAACATACCCTTTAGAGATCTGCCCAGGGGTTGAATGCAGCTATATATATTTTATTGATATCCATCTCATTTCCCACTAACTGAGCCCCCTGGATTTGAGTCCACTAGCATCATTTCCTTCCCCACCCGCTAGCCCCGGGAAAAGCTTATCATGATGAAAACTCAACATCAAAGAGCTTGCTTGGGTTTGATCCTTCCACTTCAGCAAGGCTCTTCACTTCTGCCCCTCTGACTGGAGTGCGAGAAGGCGGAGGCCTTTCTTTCTAGAGGTTCAGAACCCGAGCGCTCTTATGGGGCATTGCTTACCAGCTGCTCTGCTTAGCTTCAACTCCTCCATCACCTGATCGTCCCAGAGCTCATCACCAGGAAGCTCTCTCTCTCTCAGCCCAACATACACTTGTCACCTTTTCTGTCTGTTTTCTTTCTCTGAAAGATTCTAAATGTACGCTCTTGGAGGGCAAGGATTGTCTTGCTTTTTCTTATTTGTGTCCCCCAAATTAAAACAGTTCCTGGCATGTAGGAGGTGCTTAATGAATGTTCATTGTATGCATTTTCACTGATCATTTGTTTTAAAAATTGCCTACATTTCCCAATAAAAAATAATAGCCCTTTAATGCAAAAAATGCAAAGCATTTTCCCAATATGAAATCATTTTATCCTCCCAACATCCCTGGGAAGTTGAGGCTATTATTATCCCCATTTTATACATCAGGAAACTGAGGCAAACTGGGATAAGTGACTTACTCATGGTCACTTAAATATCTGAGGCCTGATTTGAATGGGGGGTTTATGGATCTAGACCCCACTATCTATTTAGTCTTTCTTCTAGTTTCCTCACTGCATCTCTCTTCTCTTCTCATGCCAAAGATCCATCCCTAAAAATAAAGAGTACAAATGAGGGGGAAATCATCAAAACAAACTAACATAGCCAAGAAGACTGAGAGTGCATGCTGTGTTCTCCATTCATACATCATCCCCCAAAGGAAGAAGAAAAAAGAAGAGGAGAGAAGAAAGAAGAGAGGAATTGAAAGAAGGGACGAGAAAAGAAATTGGTGAAGGAAGATACAGAACCCCAAAGAGTTGTGCCACTAGGCATCAGGGACATGGAATGACAGCAACCTGCGAAGATGGCAGCCTGTAGCTACAGCAAACAATCACCTTTACCTCTTTGTCATTTGGGGGCCTGGGTGGGGGGACAGGGTGAAAGAGAAGGCTACATATTAAAGATTAGCCTCAACCACGGAAAGGTTCAGAACTGGATCATAGAGACCTTCGATTCTGCCAGCTCGTCATGGATGATAGGAAACAAATTAGCAAGTAAACAGTTTGTATGGGTGAGCTGAGTCCCATGTCCACAGTCCAAATATTTCCTGGAAGGATAGGCCGGGAGACTATTCAATCAAAGCATCCACCCAGAAACCATGACCCGAGGTCCAAGGTTCAAGGCTTCCACTTCATACAACAGATTCATGGCCAAGATCATCCTGGACAACTCCAGGGTGATGGAGGGATTCAAAACAAAATACAGATCATTCTCATGCTCTTCTGCTCATGCAAGCAATTAAAATCAGCCTCCCTCTGAATATGCCACACCACTTCTCCTCTTGTCCATGCACTTAAGGCCATCTCTGATCAAATTCTGATGTATATTCCAAAACTTGCCTCAGTTTCTTTTTCCATCTTCAGACTTTGTATGCTCCAGCCAAGCTAGTAGAGCACTTGTATCCTGAAGTGGAAATTCCATCTGGTGCCTCCACACGGTTACATAAACTGTCCATTGCCCTTGGAAACTATTCAGGTCCCTCTGATGTCCACTTAGAATCCTGAGCTTTGTCCAAAGATTAGCTCAGGCCTGAGGGAGTGAAAGAAAAAAAACAGAGAGGCCCAGGAAAGTGTTTTGGGGTGCCCCTACCATTTGTGGGTATAGCATAGATGGTCATTCTTCCAAAGAAGACTGAGCAATTAGCATGTAGAAGGAACCACACCATGGAGAACCAAGTGCGAAGGGGAGGTGCTTAGTAGTGAAGAGACAGTGCCTGGAATTGGGGGATTTGGGGTGTCCTCCTCAGGGTCAGGGAATAATGGCAGAAGAAGCTTGATGTGTTCTCCAATTCATTCAGACCAATTAATATTTATGAAGAGCCTAAAGTATACTAAGCACTTAGCTTTGTGCTGGGGGACATTAAGGAAAAGACAAAAGTAGGGCTACTCATCCCGTCCAGAACCTTCAATGCCATTATCATTCATGTTATTCCAGAGTAGGAACTACCTGATATGCTAAAGGCATCTCTTTGTGTACTTTACTCAGCAGCTGGGCCATGTATCTCTGTGCCTCCATGTTCACCACATAATACATCCAGTGGCCTTTTTGATCACATGTTTCTGTTCTGAAACTCTGTAGAACAATTGTATCTAATTAAAATAGAAAATGAAAAAACATTTTTTTTCTTCATGAGGCAGAGAGAGTCAAGACGGTGGATTAAGGGAAGCCACCCTGTTGAACCCTCCTAACATTACTTTCTAAACAATGTTAAAATAACACCTTAAATAAAATTTTGGAGCAGCAGAGCCAATCAAATGCCCGAGTGACATATTTTTCCAACTTAAGAAAACTTCAGAGGTGGAACCACACCAGGGTGGAGGTCTGTTGGGAGTTTACATCTCCAGCAGCATCAACAACAGTAGAAGAAGCTTAAGCAGCTCTCAGCCACCCAGAGATGGGGGTCAGATTGGTTAGAAAGAGATCTCAGAGCACCCTTTTCTAGCACTGGATATAGCTGATAATGATTAGCAACTCTGTTGCCCATAAACAATTCTAGGTTGCAGTTCTGTGATGAAGAGGGAGTTCTGGTGGTCAGTCATGAGGAAGCAAAGGCCTTCGTCACATTATAAAAGCAGAGAAAAGCATTAGTAAGTGCAACTGCAGGATACTAGCAGCCCTTCCTTGGTTAAAGACCAGACTACAGGCCAGTAGAGCATTGGTAACACCTCTCCCAGCAACTATACCAACTTGGAACCACCAAAAATTTGCCAATTCCTGGAACTGGCTCTGAAAATAGCAGCAATAAAAAAACTGAAGCTTGAGGCAGTTCCTTGCCATTTCCAGGTAAGTAGGGCTCAGCTCAGCTTTAACATAAAGTTCAAAGTCAAGAAATAAGCTGAGAAAAATGAGAAAACAATCAAAAAAGTAATTTGATTATAAAAAGCTACTACAGTACCAAGACATACATTTAGAAAAAGACAACAGGGACTTCTGGGGGTGGAGCCAAAATGGAGGAGTAACTATAGCAGCAGCTCCATTTCACCATGAAAATCCTCTCTAACCAAGATTAAAATATCACCACAAAATGAATATAGGAGTGAAAAAATCATCAAGGAGACAGAGTGAAATAACCTTCAAGAAAAGAAAAACCCAAAAGCTTAGGGTTAGAGAACATCTGGGGAACTGAGGTGAAGGGGAGCAGAGTTAGCAGGAGGGTATAGCAGGGAGTGAAGAGCAAGCCAAAAGCAAGTCACAACCCCTCCCCCAAGTCTGCTGTCACTGGTTCCAAATGTAAGCCCTAGTTATCAGTCAGACCCTGAGATCCTGCCTGGGAAAATAATGGCCCAAGACAATTCACACCCCTTGAAATTTCAAACCTGTGGAGAAGTTCAGAGTCCTAGCCCAGGGCAATCTGGGCTGAAGGGGGCTGATCCATGAGGGCCCAGAGTGAAGCCAGGAATTCCAGTTTGGACTCAAGATGAGGACATAATCCACAGTTTGGGGTGAGGACAGAGTTCTCAGGGGGGGCATCTCCCCCAGATCATTTTGCCCAAAACTGAGGATGGAGCTCCAGGACAGGGCAAACAAGGATGTGCCTGATTGAATCAAGAACACCTTCAGAGTGACATAAAAAACTTACACCCAATACGAAGACTTTACCTGCCAGGTCATCCATAATGAGAAACTGACGGCTCCCTTCACAGTGAAGACTGGAGTGAAGCAAGGCTGCATGCTTTTGCCCCTTATCTTCTTGATGGTCATAGATTGGACCATGAGAAGAATTACCAAGGACAACAATGTGGGTATTCAATGGACTCATACCAAACAGCTTGAGGACCTTGACTTCACAGATGACATCTGTCTCCTTTCTCACAAGCAGCAGGATGCGCAAGCCAAACTTGCACGACTCTCTGAAGAAGCGGAGAAGACAGGTCTGAAGATCAACAAGAAGAAGACCAGGTGATCACAGAAAACAGCAGACAGGACCTGCCAATCCAACTACAGGGAGAAAACATCAAGGAGACAGACCACTTCACCTATTTGGGTAGCATAGTCAGTAAGGATGGCGGGGCAGATGAGGACATCAGAAACCGAATCAACAAAGCCAGACAGGCATTTAACACCCTGCGGTCTGTCTGGATCTCCAAAGCACTGTCCCTCGTCACTAAGCTCCAAATCTTCAATACCAATGTAAAGGCCGTCCTCCTATATGGATCAGAAAGCTGGAGAGTGACGAGCGCTAACACCAACAAACTCCAGGTCTTTGTTAATAGATGTCTACGGCACATCTTGAACATCAGATGGCCTGAAAAGATCTCCAATGCTAGTCTCTGGGAAAGAACAATCCAGTATCCCATTAGTCAGGACATAAAGAAACGCAAGTGGAGATGGATAGGACATACGCTACGAAAACCGGAAGACAACGTAGCCAGACAAGCATTGTGCTGGAACCCTTCAGGGAGGAGGAAAGTTGGAAGACCAAAACAGACGTGGCAAAGATCTGCCGAAAATGAAACAAAAACAGTCGGAATGACATGGGCCCAGCTGGGGGAAGTTGCCCAGAACAGAGTCCGCTGGCGTGAGATGGTTGCGGCCCCATGCTCCTAAGGAGTCAACAGGAATAATAAAAAAATAAAAACCTAAAGAAAGTCTTTAAGCTATTGGCATCTCAAGAATCAATTGAATCAGCAGGGGGAGGGAGCTCTCAGAGTTCTCATCCCTCAGATCATCTAGTAAACTAGTAACCGTCCAGAAAATAAGCTGAAAATAGCATTAAGGAAGGACTGAAGTTTAAGAGGGTACCCCAATTTCCCAGAAAACAGACCCTACCTATAATTAAATAAGAAAAATGAGCAAACAGCAAAAACCCCACCTAATTCTAAAGATTTTTCATGGAGACAAAGAGCAAGGCACAGACAAAGAAGGGGACAGTGAAAGCAAAGGAAACACATGCAAAGCCCAAAAGAAAAATATGGATTGGACACAGAGTCTAGAAGAGCTCAAAAAAGACTTCAAAAACCAATTAAGAGAGGTAGAGGAGGGCAGCTGGGTAGCTCAGTGGATTGAGAGCCAGGACTAGAGACAGGAAGTCCTAGGTTCAAATCTGGCCTCAGACATTCCCCAGCTGTGTGACCCTGGGCAAGTCACTTGACCTCCATTGCCCACCCTTACCACTCTTTCACCTAGGAGCCAACAGAAGTTAAGGGTTTTAAAAAAAGAGAGGTAGAGGAAAAGTGGGGAAGAGAAATGAAAGAGCTGCAAGAAAAAAATGAAAGTGATACAAGGAGAAAGGAAATTGATACAAGAAGAAATTAAAATGATGCAATAAGAAATGGGCCAATTGAAAAAGGAGAACCAAAAACTGAAAGAGGAAAACCAGGCCTCAAAAATCAGAACTGACCATCTAGAAACTAATGATTTCATGAGAAATCAAGAAAAAATAAAGCAAAATCAAGGGAATGAAAGAATGGAGGATAACATGAATTATTGAAAAAAAACAACTGGCCTAGAAAATAGATCTCAGAGAAACAATTTGAAAATTATTAGACTACCTGAAAGCCATGATGAAGAAAAAACCTTGGACATCATATTTCAAGAAATTATCAAAGATAACTGTCCAGAGATCCTCAAACAAGAAAATAATGTGGCAGCAAAGGGAAGTGATAAATGTTGGAAGAGATGTGGCAAAATTGGGACACTAATACACTGATGGTTTGGTTGTGAATTGGTCCAACCATTCTGGAGGGCAATTTGGAATTATACTCAAAGGGCTTTAAAAGACTACCTACCCTTTTATCCAGCCATACCATTGCTGGGTTTATACCCCAAAGAGATAATGAGGAAAAAGAATTGTACAAAAATATGTGTAGCTACTTTGTGATGGCAAAAAATTGGAAAATGAGGGGGTGTCCATCAATTGGGAAACGGCTGAATAAATTGTGGTATCTGATGGTGATGGAATACCATTGTGCTGAAAGGAATAATGAACTGGAGGAATTCCATGTGAACTGGAAAGAACTGCAGGAAGTGATGCAGAGTGAAAGGAGCAGAACCAGGAGAACATTGTACACAGAGACTGATACATTATGGCATAATCAAATGTAATAGACTTTTTTACTAGCAGCAATGCAATGACTTAGGACAATCCAGAGGAACTTATGAGAATGATGCTATCCACATCCAGAGAAAGAACTTTGGGAGCAGAAATGCAGAAGAAAAAATTTTGATCAATTGTGTAGTTTAATATGGATATGATTAGGGTTTTGATGTCAAAAGATCACTCTACTACAAATATTAATAACATGGAAATAGGTTTTCAATAGTGATACATGTATAACCCAGTGGAACTGCTTGTCAGCTGCAGGAGGTGGGAATAAAGGGGGGAGAATAATGAATCACGTAACCATAGGAAAATATTCTAAATTAAAAAAAGGAAAAAAAAGACAAAGACAACAATGTATAAATAGCTATCAATAAAGCATGAAAGAAAAATGTTAATTGTATCCAAGTCCAACAAGAATTCCTGGAAGGGCTAAAGAAAGAGATAAGTAATAGAGGAAAAATGGGAAAAGAAATGGGAGCAAGACAATAAAATTATGAAAAGAGAATTAATGACTTGGGAAATGAGGCATAAAAAATATTGAAGAAAGTAACATTTTTAAAAGAGAGAGATAGAGACAGAAAAAGAGAGAGATAATTGACCTAATGGTAAAAGAGGTATAAAAATTCACTGAAGAAAAGAACTTTTTAAAGAGCAGAACTGGCCAAATGGGAAAAACGAGATACAAAATCTCACCAAAGAAAATAATTTCTTTAATAATTCAAGTTTGGCAAGTGAACACTAATGAGTCCTGGCGACATCAAGAAACAAAACGAAGTTTAAAAAAATGAAAAAAAAAATGAAGAAAAGTGGAAATCTTTCATTGGACAAATGACTGACCTGGAAAATAGATCTAGGAAAGACAGGACTCTCCTCCCTTAAGATCAGGATTTCTTTTGCCTGAAAGTATTGTTTTCTACCCTTGAACCATGAGAAGTGGGTACAGGCAATGGAGTTACCAAACATTATCTGGTTCTGTATTCAGTGCTAGCACAGGGGTGTCCTGTAAGCTCTTTCTGACCAGTTTTCAAGTGCCCTTACCATCTTGAGCTTGAGAGCTCCCAAAGCTATTGCTGCATCTGTCCCTGCCACCTAGTCCCACCACTAGTGTTTCACCCACAGGCTTCAACCCAGTCTTCTCTCCCATGTCAGAGATCTCTCCTAACTTCCTATATTGTCTTGGAATGGGAGAATATCTGACTCTGACCTTTTACTGGCTCAGTCCTCTCCTAAAAAATCATTTTGAAGTGTGATTTTAACATTGTTTGGAGGGGAATTTTATGAAAGCTCAGCTGAACTTTTTCTCTACTCTGCCATCTTGATTCCACCCCCTGGAAGTCCCTCCAATGAATTTATGTATGTCCTTTTCTATTTGGTCTATTCTGCTTCTTCAGGAGTTCTTTTCTTCAACATTTTTTGCCTTTATTTTTGTCTTTGGGTCAATTCTGGATTTAAAGGTGTTATTTTTCTCAGCATTCTTTTGTGCTTCTTTAACCAACCTATAAAAACTCTTTTCATAATTTTCTTGAATCACTCTCATTTCTTTTTCTTGATTTTCCCTCTCCTAATTTTCCCTCCTACTTTAACTCTTCTAGGAATTCTCCTTAGGTTTGTGTCTGATTCACATTCTTTTTTTGAGGCTTCTTTTCATGTTAATGTCTTTTTCAGAATTTATGTCTTGGTCTTCATTGGCACTGTAGTAGCTTTTTATGGTCAAGTTCTTTTTTGTCATTTTTTTCATTATCCCAGCCAATATCTTGGCTTTGAATATAATGCTAAAGTTGGGCTTTGTTTACCTGGAGGTGGAGAGGTACTACTTGAAGCTTCAGGTTTTTCTCTTGCTACTGTTTTCCACAGATAGTTCTGAGATTCTATAAGTTTTAGTGCTTCAAAGGTAGTGTGATACAGGGAGAGATGTGATTGTTGCTCTCCTACTTCTGCTCTTTACTTGGGAGGGATCTAGTCATGTATCCATTGCCTCCTCTTTTAGAATGTAGGCTCCTTGAGAGCAGGGTCCATTTTTGCTTTTGATGTTTCTTTGTAACCTCATCACTCAGAATAGAAACTGGAACACGATAAATGATACTTTTTTTACTTAAGTGTGAATAAATGCAGGGCCCTAGAAAGCATTATGAGCTATTATGATGTCTCAGGTAAGAAACAGAAGGCTGGATGTCCTCCTAAGTATTTTATAGAGGGAATTTTTGTTCAGATATGGAGAAATTAGACCAGATAGCAACTGATATCCCTTTCAATATGAGATACTATGTGATTCTCTCTAAATATCTTAGGGAGAGGGATAGGTAGGTGGCTCAGTGGATTGAGAGTCAAGGCCTAGTGATGGGAGGTCCTAGGTTCAAATCTGGCCTCAGACACTTCCCAGCTGTGTGACCCTGGGCAAGTCACTTAACCCCCATTACCTAGCCCTTACCACACTCCTGCCTTCGAACCAATACACAGATGGAAGGTAAGGGTCTAAAAAAAAATCTTAGGGGAGCTTATGTGTTTCCATTCTATGCCACCATGCACTTAGGTTGAATCTAAAGGCATAATATTCTTTCAAAGCTTCTAGACTGGAGCCTTTCCTGTTAGGCCATACTATCCCACAATGTCATATGAGCATTAACTGAAATATCTGGAAGCCTTTTAGCTGAGGAAGAGAAATGTAGGGGAAGCAGAATATAAGCTATCTTCAAGAAGAGAGATCAGCCTTATTCTTCTTGGCCCTCAGGATCAAGACCAAAATAAATAAATGTGGACTGCTGAGAGACAGATTGCAGTTCAAAAGAGAGAAATATTTCCTAAGAATTAGGGCTAATCCTAAGTGCATGGGGCTGCCTTGGAAGTTCATGAATTTTTCACTTGGAGAGCTTCAAAGACTTGTCACAGTGGGCATTCCTGTCCAGGTCCGGGTTTCACTAAATGGCCATCAAGTTCTTTCACTTGGTACCAGACATTACACAGGAAATGATGATTTTCCAAGCTCTCTTCTGGCATTTTTTAATGCATAGGGAGAAAATCCCATGAAGCAATAGGAAAAAGTGAAAAAAAGCTTCATGATGGCGCTGCTCAGTATCCAGTCTCTTCTCCCTCTGCCCCAAGAAGATTGATCCACATACTGCTCTTTCAGAGACAATATGAAACTGTCAGATACAGGCATTGATGCCTCTCCAGTTCTGCCACAGTCTGAAAGGGGCATCTTCAGGTTCCTAGGGAGCTGGTAGGTGGTGGTGATAGGCAAGGTGGTTTCTATGGTTTTTCTTTTCTTACATCACAAAGGATTGAGGAGGAAGGATAAATGAAATGGCCGGAAAATGGAGTGTAGGACATTTGAGGATGACTGCAATAAGTTCTGTGTTGCCTCTTCCTTCCCTTTGTGTGACCAAACATAAATTATAACTAAAATCTTTATATTCCCCACCTCTTCTTCTTCCTATTTTTAGGGAGAGGAAGTCTCTAATGAATAAATTTTACTTGATCCTGAGCAGGGCCAGAGAAGGAGAAAACATTAAACTTGGTTGTGACTTTTTACTAAGGAAACTGGTTAGTGTTTCAGGTATAATTCAAGGTCTATTTAAAAGTATTATTTTTTTAAAACCCTTGTACTTTTGGCGTATTGTCTCATAGGTGGAAGATTGATAAGGGTGAGCAATGGGGGTCAAGTGACTTGCCCAGGGTCACACAGCTGGGAAGTGGCTGAGGCCGGGTTTGAACCTAGGACCTCCTGTCTCTAGGCCTGACTCTCACTCCACTGAGCTACCCAGCTGCCCCCTAAAAGTATCATTTTTAAAAATACATTATGTTACCAGAAGTTGAATAGAGTATGTTCAAAGCAACAGTTCCTACTTCTAACTATCTCGATGTGAATGATTCAGGGTTTGGCATTGCAATACAACAAGGTGATATTGTATTGGCACTGGTCAGAGTGGCCAAGAGTTGAATTGAGTACTCAATAAACCTTTACAAAAGAGAGATGCTATATCCATTCATCTCCTTCTCCTGGAATTTCCATGTGAAACGTTGCTCTTTCATGAGAGGTGTAGGAAAGGTTTCTTTCCCTCTGCTTCATAAAAAAAAATGAATACATGTCAGTCAAAGTCCATGTTTTGCCTCAACTAGGCTGAGTCTGGGTTCTAGGTTATCTCTTCTGGTTGTGGTCTTTGCTAGTCTTAGATGAGTGACTCTATATATTTTTAATTTGACCATTTTTATTTAATTAATTAATTTAGAATATTTACCCATGGTTACATGATTCATGTTCTTTCCATCCCTTCCTCCCATTCCCTTCCTGTAGCCAGTGAGCAATTCCACTGGGTTTTACATGTGTCATTGATACAGACCTGTTTCCATATTATTCATATTTGCACTAGGGTGATTGCTTAGAGTCCACATCCCCAATCACATCCCTATTGACACCTGTGATCAAGCAGTTGTTTTTCTTCTGTGTTTCTACTCCCACAGTTCTTTCTCTGGATGTGGATACATTCTTTCTCATACGTCCCCCAGAATTGTCCTGGATCATTGAATTGCTGCTAGTAGAGAAGTCCATTACATTTGATTGTGCTACAATGTATCCGTCTCTGTGTACAAAATTCTCCTGGTTCTGCTCCTTTCACTCTGCATCACTTCCTGCAGGTCTTTCCAGTTCACATGGAATTCCTCCAGTTCATTATTCCTTTCAGCACAATAGTATTCCATCACCAGCAGATACCACAATTTGTCCAGCCATTCCCCAATTGAGGGACACCCCCTCATTTTCTAATTTTTTGCCACCACAAAGAGCGCAGCTTTAAATATTTTCATACAAATCTTTTTCCTTATTTTCTCTTTGGGGTACAAACCCAACAGTGGTATGGCTGGATCAAAGGACAGACAGGAGTGACTCTGTCTTGAGATGGACATTTTTAAGCTCGTTGGGCACCTAGAAGTTCCAGAAGTTTGGCATTACAGGGTCTTTGGGTAGGGTCTGATTGTTGGTAAATGGAAGACTCCTCAGCAACAGCTGCAGCTTCCTAAGAAAAGATGGCCAGTGGCCCGAGAATAGACCAAATGTCAGAAAGCTCAGAAAGCCAAAAGATCTCTACTGTAAGGGAGAGAGTAGAAATCCAGACTGAAATGCAGAAAGTCCATCCAGTAATGCCGCAAAATAATTTATATTCTGTCAAGGTTTAAGAATCATGTATTACTTCCACTCGCTTAAGTTTGTTTCTGTCGAATGTGTGCTTCTAAGGAGTCTGTACTTAATGTTTCTTTTGGGTAAGAAACAAATAGCTGTCCCATACATGATTCATATTGTGCAACAAGTACCTTTCAATTCTCCCATTTGGGAAGGGCCGAGACAGGAGTTGAAATCTAAAGTGCAACTAAGTTTTCCCCATGGCCCTAGGTGGAGAGGGAAATGAGTTGAAGGCATGAGAAAAAGCACCCTAACCACTCCCATTAGGTGTTAGGCACCCCCAACACATCCAGGACTGACTAAGACCCTACAACAATGAATCCATTACAGAAGAGTTCCTTAGTGGAAAGGGGAGAAGGGCAATTGCCAAAGCTCCATTAGCCCAGCAGCAGTTATTAATGTCAGATTAACACTACATATCTATGTAAATAACTTTGCCCAATAGGAATCATTCCTTCTCTTTTCTCACCCCTGTTCCCCCTGGGTCTTTGAAGGGAATACTGAGAAATCACTAGATTTGGGACTCAGGTGCTGTGCAAAGTACTAGGAAGCACAGTTCCTGCAGCTCTGGCCAAAGGAGACTTAATTGTCTGGATGTTTTCAATTAGAATTCCTTTCCTAATGACAGCTGGCACCTGCCCAGTGTCTTAGTCTGGGAGCTCTATTTATTTGGAGAACAGCTCATTTCTAGGCACTTTTTTCCCTTGTAGAGACAGGAGGACCCTGTCTCTTCCATCAGTGCAGCTTATTGGCCAATTTTTCAAATAAAAACCATGAAATTAGATGGATTGAGTCCCACTAATTAGCCGGAATGACTGTAGAGAGAAGTGTGTTCTCTGTGCTTGGCAATATTCATGACAGCCTACAGGAAAAGGAGACCTCCCCCTATGTTCTGCCATTCTGTCAGCAAGAGAGTGTGTGTGATTATACACACACACACACGCACACGCACACAGAGACATGATTCATTCTCTGCCTTTCTTTTAGTAAAGTAAGCACATTTTAGACATTTATTTAACTGTTTTGAGTCTGGGTTCAGAGTGGACCCCATATATATAAGCTCCCAGAAACCTAGAGATGTATTCTTTATGAATAGTCCTCATTCAATCCTCATTTAAATATATTACTTGGATTTTGCTTGAACTTGGAAACTCTTCTTATTTTTTAAAAAGCAATTCTCTCATAATATTGTGGATCTGCATGTTTTCTAAACTTGCATTCTCTTGTGACAGGAAATAGTGAAAATGCCTCACGAAAGAGAATTTCTACAGTCAATGTGCACCCTCGTTAAAGGATTTCTCCCCAGCAAAGCACTAAATAAGGAGCCCAAAGAGTTCATCCCAATACCCTAAGCCAATACAAAGAGATTTTGGAAGTCATGACAGTTGGTTAGTCAGTCACTGACATCAAACCAAGATGAACAACATCCCCAGATACCAAAAGAACTGGGCAGAGATGACGATAAAGCACTGTCAGTCTTCTCTAAAAGAACACAGAGTGGCACTGGTGGCAAGGAACTAAGGAAGGGAAAATGCTACCACGATATTTGAAATGGGAAAGAAAACGTAGTCTGGAAACTCCAAGCCAGTAACTTGGACTTTGGCTCCTCCCAGTATTCTAAAGTATATTATTAAATACTAGAATGTATCATTTTTTTCAAGTTCAGTTTTATTATTGATGCTTATTGACTTTTATGAGGAAATATGTGCTTAGATTGTATTATTCTTGTTGGGGAACACCTAGAAAGAAAGATGGGGAGCATGAAGAACATAGACTTATCAAGAAGAGGTCAAGCTAGGCTGCAGCTGGATAACTCAGTGGATTGAGAGCCAGGCTTAGAGACAGGAGGTCCTGGGTTCAAATCTGACCTCAGACACTTTCTAGCCCTGTGACCCTGGGCAAGTCACATAATCTCCATCACCTAACCCTTACCATTCTTCTGCCTTGGAACCAATAACAAGAATTGATTCTAAGATGGAAGATGGGGGTTTAAAAAAAAAAGAAGAGATCAAGTTAGACACATCTCATTTCCTTTGTTGGTAGAATTAGGAGAATGCTGCAGATGGAGGTTATCTAGATATTACCAGAGTATTTGATAATAAAATACTATCCTTGGAGTAAAGATAAAGAAATACAGGCTACATGACTGTAGTTAGGCCAAGGTGCTGGGCACTCTGCCAAGGGTTCGAAATAAAAAGAAAGGTAAACGACAGTCCCTACTATTGCAGAGTTCATAGTTTAACAGAAGAAACAAACAACTATGTGCAAACAAGTTACAGATGATAAATTGGAGATAACCTCAGAGGGAGGCACTTCTTAGAGAAGGCGAGATTTTAACCAGTACTTGAAGACAATCAAACATGTTCATAGACATAGAAAGTCACAGATTTAGAGCTGAAAGTGACCCTTAGAGTCTGTCAAGTCCTAGTCCCTCATTTTATAGATGAAGAAATTGATTTCAGATGAAGAATTTGGCCAAAGTCACATAGGTAAGTTAAGTCAGAGGTAGGATTCAAATCCAGGTCTTTCTGAGTCCAAGTCCAGCTTCTTTCGAGTAAGCCAGATTGCATCATCAGTAAATGATTTACCTCTAGGTCCATCGTTGGGTTATCTATAGTTTGTTGGTCATCATATTCCATGAGATACCCATTTGGTCATAAAAGTATTCCATTTTGCTTGTATTTGTTTGCATGTTGTCTGCTCCCATTGCATTGTGAGCTCCTCGACAGCAGGGACTGTCCTTTGTCTTTTTTTGTATACCCAACACACAGCACAGTGCCTGTCACATAGTAGGTGCTTAATTAATTAACTGGTATTGGTGATGGCATAATTTATCAAGAATGCACTACTACTACTAACAACAGTGTTATAATAGTAGTTAACATTTGGAGAATTCTTTTGGATTTGATAAACATTTAAAGATGTTATTGCCTCACAATTCTATAAGATAGCTAATATCAACCCTATTTTATAGATGAGGAAACTGAGGTTAAAAAAGTTAAGTCACTTACTTATATGCTTTTTTAAACCCTTATATTCTGTCTTAGGATTGATACTATCAGTTCCATGGCAGAAGAACAGTAACAATTAGGCAAATGGGGTAAAGTGATTTGCCTAGGATCACAGCTTGGAAATATCTGAGGCCAAATTTGAACCCAGGACCTCCTGTCTCTAGGTCTGACTGCTCATAGGCCTTTATATATCTAAGGGGAGATTCAAGTGTTTGTTTGTTTGTTTGTTTGTTTGTTTTTTCACTCAAAATCCAATGTGGCATCCCCTAATTTCCTCTAACAAGTTACAGGAACTGAAGAATCAGCCTTGCCATAAAAATCACCCATTCATTCAACAAGCATTATTAAATGCCTCCTATATTCCAGGCACTAGGGTAAGCACAGTTCCAGCTATAGGAGCAGCGTTCCAAAATGGCCCTGAAGCAGTAGAGGAGGGGTTGGAGGAAGAGGGAGAAAAGCCAAACCATTGTCTTAAAAAATCCTTTTTAATCACATTCACTGCGTGCTATTAGTGGGTGCATAACATATGGAATTATAAAACTCATAAGATATTCTTAGAAGTCTATGGCATGTGTGGCTGTGCTCTATAGAACTAAAATTATGGTTTTATCATTGATGTTTTATAGAAGAGGCAGATAAATCCCCCTTGGGCATGGACAGCATTTGGTTTGCAGCTCCAAGTCTGGTGTTCTAACCACTTGGCTCTCTCATCAAACATGTTTCACACATGAAGAAACTTCAGAAAGAAGCCTGTTCCAAAGTGTCCCATGATTTAATACTTCATTAGAAATGGCATTTCAATACACCGCATGCCTGTGCTCTGGTAACTAGCCAAGACAAAGGCAACAAAGACAATATTTAAGGCTTTATTGATGAATAGGTTTTATTTTTAGCTTAAAAGTTGGCCAAAATGAAAATCCACATGGAGGAAATTAGGATCTGCCAGAAACAATCACACTAGGCTAGGGCTAGGGGAATGGGGACAGGAAACACTCATTAGTGTTAATGGGAATCATGGGCCTGCCTCTGAGGAGTGAGAATCTCCCCGGAAGCCTTGGACTGATTCATAAAGAGCTTTGGCATAGATGGTGAAGTTCAATGTGTATGAAACACACACACACACACACACACACACACACACACACACACACACACACACACAGGCTTAAGAGCCCAAGATGTAGAGGAGGAAGAGACCTTGAGGATCATCTAATCCAAACTCTTCATTTTACAAATGTTGAAACTGAGGCCCAGGTAGCAGACCCAGCTTTCTAAGAGTATACAAATGGTAGCTATCAGAATCAGGGCTTGAATCTAGATCTCTAGTGTCAAATTCGCTCCTCTCTTCACTGTACCTAGACACCTACTTTTTCTTCTTCCCATCAACTGCAGTGGACTGGCCTTGTCTCATGAATGACCTTTTGAATGGCCTCCATGTAGAGTCTGGTTGAAACTGAGTAGCTTTTGAATTCTTTGAAGATGTTTTAAAATGTCTGCTTTCTACTCTGTAGGTTGATGTCTGTTTTGCTTCAGAAATAAAATGTTTCCTAGGTGAGAAGAATCCTGCTAACTAGCCACTAGCCATATAAACTGGGAAAGTAGGCAACCATCTGTAGTCTTCAGAGCGTTGAGTAGCCCAACTGAAGGACACACTTGAGGATCATCAGGGAAGTCAGTCTCAAGGAGAGAAGTTTTAGATGAGTATTACAGAAGATGATCTTGGGGAAGGGGCTGGAGAGGGAGCTTTGTTCAAAGCAGAGCACCCTTTTAGGGAATGGGGTCTATGCAAAAGTAAGCTAAGGGGAATGGAGAAAAGATAATTTCATGACTTCTTACATGCCTTTTCCTGTGACTTCACTGGTATAGAGAACCCTCCATAAGAACAGTCCCTCTATGAATGCAGATTAACAGCTCTTTTGCAATTTAGTCTTGGGTGCTTGAGACTGAGAAGAAATGTGACTTTCCAAAGGTCACACAGTCAAAATATAAGAGAAGTGGTATTTGGACTCAAGTCTTCCTGACTCCAAGGTCAGCTTTCTATCCAAAATGCCAATACCATGCCACCTTTCTATGGCTTTAGGCCAGGAAAAGAATCTTAACTCTCTGTATATGAGGATCCTTATTCACAGAATACTTCCTCCATCTTGCTTTTCCTGATATCCCAGAAGTGATCTGTCCTTTTTCTGAAGTCAAATAACTTTGCATAGCCATCTGTGGGCTTTAATACCAGGTATTATAGATATCTGTGCCTGCCCAACCACCTCACCTCCTAATCAGACTACGAGTCCCTAAAAGACTGATACTCAAATCATAGTTGTGATAGCTCAGTTACTACATTTGAATTGACATCCAATAGGGTTCTTCTCAGGTTTGAATCCTTTTTTCCATGCATTGTCCACATCTTAGGTCTACCTGGAGGAAGGAACATTGTAGAGCATTCAAATCATGCCTCTATAATAATACTCTCTACCCGTGCAATCTTGGGCATATGATTTAATCTTCATGAGACTCAGTGTCTTCATCTGTAATATGAAGGGATCGGAATGGATAGTTTTTGAGGTTCCTTCCAGATTTAGATCTAAGATCCTATAAAGCACAGAGCTCTAAAAAGTGCAGTTCTTACTATTTTCAGCACCTAGGACAGTGCTTTTGTAGAAAGGGGGCTTCATTAAAGGTTCCTATGATAGAATCCAGTTGACCATCTTTTGATTCCTTTTGGGTCTTTAATGATACTATGCACGTGGAAGGTGCTGGATCAATGTTTGTTCAGTTTAATTGAATGTAATATGTATTTTCAGACAGAACCAAGCACTTTGGTTGTGGCAGCCATGGGATCTGCTGCCAGCATAGGCTGTTTCACACAAGTCTAGTTGTTTCTCTTTCTAGGTCTGCAATTTAGCCAGGTCTCTTCCCCTTACTTGACTTTAGTTTCTCATTGGTGAAATGGGGGTGATAAAGCTTTTGCAGACTCCTTTAAAGTTTGATTCTAATGAAAGTGTCTACAGATATTCTGTGACATTGTGATATTGTGAGAATGTTTCTTTCCATTAGAATATAAATTCTTAAATAATAAGAGTTGGGTCACCCTTGTAAGTATCTGGCACATACTGGGTAGTTGTTAATGTATTCTTGTTGATTGACTGAACCCTAGAGCTTGAAACTTTTGTTCTCATATTAACATAGTATGTCAGTACTCCAGCAAGTCAATAAATGTATGGCCCCATAGATGTCAGTATTCCTTCTATCAATGTGGAATGAAACTCACCCATGCCTCTACTATAATGTTTTTATTTTGCCCCTGGACTTCCCTAAATTCTACCATGAGAGTCCTGTTGATTGGCAGGGATCTTTCTGTTATTCTCTTGATCTTGCATCGATATCAGTGGAGGGCATGACTTCCATGAGTTCTTTATGATGCCTTGATATATGACTGTCACATCTAAATCTCTAATATATTTATTTGATTGGATTTAATTCTTGATTTCATTAATTCTTAATCTGAACACTTTAATTCATGCATCATTTAATTTATCATGTGTTCTAGCCTTCTCCCATTCTCCATAGACCTCTCCACTGCCTTTGGAGTGATTCCTAACTTCATTTCTTTGGAGACTATGGTATTCCATGTCTCATTGTCATATAACAGCATAGAAAGAATACTGGGGCTGAAAAAAGAAGGACTTTATTTCAGAAAGAATCAACAGAAATAACATAGTGTACACATTAGCTGGATGACCATTTATTGGGAAGGTTACTAGAGAAATTCATCTATAGGCAGGTACTAACAAAACACCAGGAATGAGACAGAGAGGAGTTACTAAACATTAAGACAGTGTTTTTTCCCTTATCTTGGGGAAAACTGACCCACTATCTTTACTACTGCCATATGCTGTCTTAATGGTTTCTTTCCATCCTCTAAGCAGAACATTTACTCCTCAAAAGAATAGTTTTCCACTTGTGTTTGCAGTTGGTTCAGACATTCCCAATCCACCCTAAAGGCTACCAAGAGTGTGTACAGCTTAACTACTGACAACAGAACTAGATCAATGGTTAGCCATTGGGTTTGGAATGTTGCCAAAAATTTCCATCTTTTGTCATCTTCCTGAAAATAGGAGGACTTTTCTTAATAATATAAATAGAAAGTGCCATTGTATGATTATTAAAAACCCAGTGATACCATTAAGTCTTACTGAATTTTCTTCTAGACTCTGGTCTAGGTCAGAAAGACTCTGGTCTTTGCCTTCCAGCTTCCTGCAGAGTTGGTGGGGAGCAAGTGGAGATAATTAATAGGGACATTCTTGATGCTTGATATTATCAATGGTTAGGCTGCCTTGACCATATTAAGAGTTTAACGTGTGATCGTTGAACTACATTGACTTGAACTCTACTCCTCTATAGAATGGGAAGATTGTGGGTTTGAGGAATGTATTAGGGAACACTTGTTATCAGGAAGTTTTGTGCTACAGATATGACAGCAAAAAGTGAAGCTGTAGGAACAGGGATGGGTTCTACTACTTCCAGGTGCAAAAATTATCAAAGAACTGTGGAAAGATGCATGGCAGATGAGGTTCAAACAGGCTGCAAGAAGAAGGGTGTATAGTCAAAGAGACACAGACCATATAAGCTGGTCATCACTGTCAAAACCAGAGCCTACATCCCTACCCCTTTTGTAAGTTACTGCACTGTATTTGATGTCTCTTGGCAGTTTTGGATTCTGCTTCTCTGACCTCTGGATCCCATATTTTTTGACTTGTTATTTATGATTTTCCCTGAATTGGCTTCCATTCTACTGCATCTTGTGGGCACTGGTTTTGGATCCTTCAGATTCTTCTTTTCTACAAGATCTTCCTCTCCTTTCCCCTCCCTATATCTGGATCTTCTCTAAGACAGATAGGATGCCAAGACTCCTTGGGAGACCTTTCTTTTGCCTGAATTTTCCCATGGCAGAATGAAGGTGGCTGCCCTTTTTACTCTCAGTATTCACCAAATAAGAACATGTTTCTCCTCAAACCAATTAATTCATTAAGACACAGCTTCTTTTTCAGTTGTGTATCAAAATAGGCAAACATGCTTTAATGATAAATAGAAAATAAAATGTTAGAGGAACAGAACTTGAGTATGTGAAGATAGAATTATCTCTTTGTCTATTTTAATGAAATCAATCAGCAACCTTTAATTCATTCAATCAAGAACTAAAAGCACCCTTACTTAACACTTAAGTAAGAGAGTTCACAAGCCAAAAAAGGGCTCACCTCCAAAGGGGACTGCCCAGCCCTGGGTTGATTGATAAAGCAATCAATATATCAATTATACACATGAAATCATGCAAAAATATGTTCATATTAGGCATGTTGCAAAAGAAAACACACATATCCACACAAAAAACCCAAGAAAAATAAGGAAGGTGGAAAAAGATGATACAATCAACACACAAAGTTAAACAATTTTCTCTCTGGAGGTGGATAACATTTTTCATTAAGGGTCCTTTGGAATGATCTTGGATCATTGTCTTGATCAGAGTATCTAAGTCTTTCACAGGTGATCCATGTTAAAATATAACTGTTACTTGTGTACAATCTTCTCCTGGTTCTGCTCATGTCACTTTTCATCAGTTCATGTAAGTCTTCCCGGTTTTTTTCTGAAATCCTACTTCTCATCATTTCTAATATAGCAATAGTATTCCATCGCAAGCATATACCACAACTTCTTCAGTCATTTCCCAACTAATGAGCATACCCTCAATTTCCAACATAAAAAGAACTGCTAAATATATCTTTTGTACATATAGGTCCCTTTTCCCTTTTCTTGGGTCTCTTTTGAACTCAATTTAATAGTAATATTGCTATGTCAAAGAATATACATAGTTTTAAAACCCCTTAGGCCTAATTCCAAATTGTTCTCCATGATGGTTAGACTATCTCGCAACTCTAGCAATAATACATTAATGTCTTTATTTCTTCATATCTCCTCTAGCATCTATCACTTCTCTTTTCTGTCATTTTAAGAAATCTCAATGAGCATGAGGGAGTATCTAAGAGTGTTTTAATTTTTGCTTCTCTAATCAATAGTGATTTAGGGCATTTTTCATATGAATATTGATAGCTTTGACTTTTTTTTTTAAAACTGGCTGTGCATATCCTTTGACCATTATCAATTGGAGAATGATTCTTATTTTTATAAAATTAACTCAGTTCAAATTTATGAAATAGGCCTTCATCAGAGAAACTTGCCATAAAATTGTCCCCTAATCTCCTGCTTCCTTCTAATTCTGGCTGCATTTTTTTTTTGTTGTTGTTGTTTGTGCAAAATGTTTTTGATTTCATGTAATTTAAAATATCCATTTACTTTCCATGATCCTTTCCATACTTTGTTTAGTAAAAAAAAAAACAACTATTCCCTTTTCCATAGATGTGACAGGTAATTTCCCCCATGTTCCCATAATTTACTTATATCATTGTGCATGTTGAAATCATTTACCCATTTTGACCTTATTTTGGTATATAGTGTAAGATTATCATCTATGCCTAGTTTCTGCCAAATTGGTTTCCAGGTTCTCAGAAATTTTTGTCATGTTAAGTTCTTCTCCCCAAAGCTTGGGTTACTGGATTTATCAAATACCAGGTTATGGGGCAGCTGGGTAGCTCAGTGGATTGAGAGTCAGGCCTAGAGACGGGAGATCCTAGGTTCGAATCTGGCCTCAGACACTTACCAGCTGTGTGACCCTGGGCAGGTCACTTGACCCCCATTACCCACCCTTACCACTCTTCTGCCTTGGAGCCAATACAGAGAAGTTAAGGGTTTAAAAAAAACAACACAAAAAAACCCGCCAGGTTACTATGGTCACTTACTACTGTATATTATGCACCTGATCTACTCCACTGATCCATCCTCTATTTCTTAGCCAGTACCAGATTTTTTTCTGATTGCTACTTTGTATTATAGTTTCAAATACAGTACTGAAAGATTTTCTTTCTTCATTTTTTAGTAATTCTCTTGATATTCTTGACCTTTTTCTTTTATATGAATTTTGTTATTTTTTCTAGTTCTATAAAATAATTCTTCAGTAGCATGAATAGTATTACACTGAATAAATGAATGAATGAATGAATTAAAATAGAATGGACATTTTTACTATAATGACTCAGCCTACCTATAAGAAATTAATATTATTTGAATTTGTCTTTATCTGCGTGAAAAGTATTTTGTAATTGCATTCATTAATCTCTGGGTTTGCCTTGGAAGGTAAATGCCTGAGTATTTTATAATGTCTGCAACTATTTTAAATGGAATTTCCTTTTCTGTCTCTTCCTGCTAGGATTTGTTGCTGACATGAAGAAATGCTGACTATTTTGATTTATTTTATATCCTGAAACTTGGCTAAAATTCTTAATTGTTTCAACTAGAGTTTTTTGGGATATTCTCTAGAATTCTCTAAGTATATCATCATATTATCTGCTAAGAGTGATAGTTTTCTTTCCTAATTGACTATTTTTATTCCTTTAATTTCTTTCTCTTTTTTGGTCTTATTGCTACACACAGCATTTTTAATACAATACTGAATAATAGTAGGGATAATTGAAATCCTTGCTTCACTCCTGATATTATTAGAAAGGCTTCTAGTTTAATCTTCATTACAGGCAATACTTATTCTTGGTTTTAGATACAACACTTATATGTTTTTAAAAGCTCCATTTATTATTATGCTTTCTAGAGTTTTTTCATTGGAATGGGTATTGGATTTTATTAAAAGATTTTTTGCTGTATCTGGCTTTTTGTTATTATTGTTTTGATGTAGTAAATTATGCTTATAATTTTTCTAATATTTAACCAGCTCTACTTTGCTAGTATAAACCTCACCTGGTCATGATGTATGATTTTTGTGATATGTAATCTGCTTGCTAACATTTTATTTAAATTTTCTGCATCAAGAGTGAAATGAGCAGAACCAGAAGAACATTGTACACAGAAAGTAAAACATTGTGGAAAAATCCAATATAATGGACTTTGCTACTAGTAGCAAAGCAACAAGCCTGGACACTCCTGAAGGACTTATGTAAAAAAATGAGAGAAAAGGAAGTCCCAGACTTACCTAGTCTTAGACTGAAAAGTACCTTTTTTGTCTGGGGGGTTTCTCTCATTGTGTCAGAGGCCTCTCCCAGGTAGTCAAGCCCATGGCTAGAATTATCCTTTTTATCCATCAGTCTCTCTCAGGTAATCCAGCCCTGAAATCCTCTTCCCTTTGCATCCATTGTAAAGCTAATTAATTTAACATTCCTGGCCTTTATTTCTGAATTAAAATGTCTGTCTCCAACCCTGGACCATTTCTTAAAAATGTTAATTTGAAAGATACTCCCTTCTGGTAGGCTTGAATGTGTCATTTAAATGGAGGGTTGTATTTTTACAAATAAGGGGGGGGGATTTCTGTGAATTGGGGTCATTTTGTCTCAGGTGGATGGCTTAAGGCATGGCCACACATTTTTCTGTAAATGTGGGAAGATCCTCTCTGGTCCATGATGGGAAACATCATTCCACATTTTCTTTCTCTCTCTCAGTAAGACATATTCCATTTTAAAGATGGGTTTCCCCAGTCTCTCATTTTGAATAGTGGCTGAAAAGGGTACTTTTTAGTAAAATCCCCTTAAACTTCTACTTCACACAGTGTCAAGGTCCAAGTCCAACTCTCTACCCACTCTACATCCTTATTGTAAAGACCACAGGATCAGAGAGTGCTAGAAGGAACCTCAGAGGCCATCAAACTCAATCTTTTCATTTGAAATTTGAGAAATGGGGCTATTTAGAACAATGTTGTTATAAGGGCAAAAGGCACCTTTCTTTCTCATTCATTTCTGAGATATTGTTCCTAATGTGGACAATGGAAACTCAAGACGAATTGGGGATTAAGTTACTCTCTGCTTTTTTACTCTTTTGATGGGGATTTAGTTGACTGGAGGATTCTATATAGACCTGGAAACCAGGTTTGCTGGAATCTGAAATGATCAGGGATAGCTTAGTTAAGAGGCAACATGCAAATGCCTAAAAAGGACCATAATGAGTTAGGGAGGTGTCTTATACGTAAAGGAAACAAGAAAAAGCTACAAAACAGATTTCCTTGAATGGTTTTCCCTCCAGACTTTCAACTCTGCAATAAATGTGGGCTTAAAGATCCAGAGAGGTTGCTTCTGGCTCTATTTTCCCAGAACCACTTCCCTCCCTGCCTAGTATTTCACATCTTCACATGTCTCTCAGATCCTGTGTGGGTTTATGGTGCTTATTTTTAAAATCTATGATTAGTAAGTGTTTAGATCCCAATGGCTTTCAGACTCCCCTCCATTTCCCTTTGCCCCCTCCATGAGACATGTTTTTCATTTGCTGATATCTAAGGGGTCCCCAGTGGAGAAGCCAGGTGTCCTATCTGAACAAGCACACCTGGAAGTAGCCAACACACTTTAAAGTGAAATATAAAATCAATTCACCTACCAGCAGCAATTCCTCAGGTGTCCAATACCTCATCACTTCAGGAAAATAGATTCAACATATGGGGCACATCCGTCAACATCTGAAGAAAGCAATACGGGGAGGGGAAGGAGTGCTGGTCTTGGAGTCAGAAACCAGGATCTGGACCTGCCCCTGCCATATTCTTGTGTCGTCATCTAGGGCAAGCTATGGATGTGTTTCCTCATCTGTAAAAGAAGGAACATAAGCCTTTCCTGCCCTCTTGAGGGTTCCTAGGATCTTAGACTTAGAGCTGGAAAGGACCTTAAGTTATCAAAACGAATCTCTTTCTTTTACAGAGAAGGACATTGAGTGTTAGAGAGATGTGTTGGCCAAGATCACAGGTGGAGTGTCAGTCACTGGTCACTCAGTTCCTCTGGCCCCCTTCAGCACTCTGGCTAGGGCCCTACGGTCCTGAGCTCCTCTGTGAGGCATGGCAAGAAACTTTGGAATTACTTTTCTTTCTCTGCAAGCTCCTCTCATACTACTTCTTCCCTTCATTGTTCCTGGTTCAGTCCACTGAACCCAAAAGAAGTCTAAACCCTCTTGCAAGACAATTATGCAGAAATTCCCAACTACTAATCATTTTATCCTTAACTCTCTTCTTTTGTAAGTGAAAAAATCTGAGTTCCTTCAGTCAATCCTCAAATAAGGTAGTTCGGTGCAACCACAACAAAAAAAACTTGAAATAAATGGATCTGGGTTCAAATCCTGCCTCTTTAAGTTATTATCAATACTGACTTTTCTGGGCCTGAGTCTCCTCACCAATAAAATTTGAGTGTTAGACTTGATGTCTTCCTTCCCTCCTCTCACTTCCATTTCCCTCCCTTCTCCCTGAAATCTTTTTGTGCTCTCATTCATTCACCTCACTTACTTTAACCTTGGCTCAATTTTCTTCTAGAACAAAACCTAATTAAGATTAAGGCTGAACTCCATGAAACCTCTTCAATGAAGTTCTCGCTGATCACCGAGGGCACATATATATGCCTCTTAGCTCCCCTGCTAGACTGTCAACTCTCTGAGAGCAGGCTTCTACTGGTGTGCCCTGTGGGACCCTGTGATGTTTAAGATATTATTCAACAGAGCTCATTTGCAGAAATTTGTATTTAAAAAAGAATGAGGCATCAGCTTTCTTTTTTTTTTTTCAATTCTCCAGTCCTCACATTGTATATAGTAAGGGGGCACTATGGTTATTTCTAAAACAAATGGTGCCTTTAGGTGATTCCCATCCCCACTTTTCCAGACTTCCTTTTCAGAATTGGAACTCGATTTCATTTTGTTGCCATATTTTCCCCACAATCTGACTCATTAGTTAATGTTGGCTCACGTGTGAACCACTTCAAAGAGTGAGGAAAGGGCTAATAAGTATTTTCTAGGAAAAAATCCAGATTTGAAGGTCTCCATGAGTGATGAAGATTGGATTGTACCACAAAGGTATGAGGAATTTGTTCCCTATCAGAGTCTCTTAAGAAAGAAAGAAAAGCCAAATCTCTCTAAATAGGCCTAAGTTCCTAACATCTTTCCGTATCTAATTACCAAGTGCCTTTGGCTGGTTTTCATCTGGTGGTTGAGAGATGCCAGGAAACATTACTGAGTTTAGAGTGCCAGGGAATTGGGGAATGGCAACCAAAGACGTCTGGGTTTACCCGGTAGTGGATTTTTTCATGAACCATTAGAAGCACTATCCACTGGGAATCCTACAGGTGGAAAAGAAAGCTAGAAACAGTACAAACATGAAACTCTAAGATCGAGTCTCTCTCCCTGAGACAGAAGAGAGGTTGTGATGATCCTTTGAATAAGCTGGAGATGCACCACTATACCTGAATAATCAAAATCGGGGTGTCATAAATGAGGGAGATTGGAGGTCTCAGACCTGAGGGTGGCATTCAAGATGAGTTTTATATAACCCCCTTTTCTACTGCAGCACCCCAGGAAATGCATTTCTATTAGATAGAATTTAATCTTTGAGTTGAGCATCACCTTCCTTTCAAAACACCAATATACCGCCCTCAAAGTAATCACAGACATCAACATCCCATTAACATTAGGGAGATTCGTAACTCTCCTTTCTATCCAACAAAAGGGTATTCGGGTAGCAGTAAGGCATTGGGCATTTGAGGAGCAAGCATCAATGAGGATACAGAGTGGGAAATATAGGTCTCTCTTACTAAGATGGGGGCTTTGGCAATGAAATTTCACCCCCGTAATGATTCTGGCCAGGGCTTATCATCCTTGTTTGTTCATACCTTGTTTCTCTCCACTTAAAATAGATTGTCCAGAAAATGATTACCAATAAAGTCTCACCTTAGACATAAACTAAGTAGGTCAGTAGAGTTTGCTGTCAAAAAATGTTGATCTTTGCTTCACTTCAGGCAAGTCAAGGGAAGTTGATAAACAGTCAAGGGACACTTCAGACAGTAGGTATTCTTGTTTGAGGTCTGCTACTTGTTTGCCACTGCACAACCATAGCCAAATTGTACCCTCTCTGAACCTCCCCCATTTCTTCATCTGTAAAGAGTGGGGGATTGGACAGAATATTGCATCCAGTCTCTTATCCAGGCCTCCTTGGTGGGGGGAGGGGGGTCTCAGGACATATTTCAGGAGGTCTATAAACTTGAATGACTTTTGTCTTGCCATAGGACTTTGATGGCTCTGGGAGAGAAGTGATGCCAATAACTTTGTGCAACTCAGCCTCACAAAGTCAATTCACATACAAGTCAATATATCATCCCATGATGTCACTGAAAATAAAGGAAAAACAACAAGAAACTTGCATGGAAAAAATATTACAATTCAATCACCTTTAACTGAAAGGACAACTTCCTTCAATTATTTAAAAATATGATTCCAAGGAATTCATCCATGGCTTCACCAGACTTCCTATCAAAGGGATCCATGACATGGAGAAGGCAATAAGCTCAAGTATAGTAGAATGAAAACTGGATTTGGCACCTGACTCAGTTCTGAAGGAATCTCCTCTGTTCTTTATCCCACACTGCATGTATTACTACAATAACTTTAGAGAGTTTCTCCTTTTCATGAACCTCAAGTTCTTCCAAAGGCTATGGAATCAGCACACCTTCCCTCCTCATGGTATGAAAGACACCTGCGTACGTTTGCTCCTAGGTACACAGTCCCAAGTTCTGGTACTGATATCAGAGTAGTGTAGGAAAGAGCTAACAAGGAGGCTAAGATGGAGTTCTATGAAACTGATTTTCCTTTGGGAAAAGGAGCTCAGGAAAAACCCATGGGATGGGGGAAAGGGAGTTGGTTCTAACAAACTAGAAAACTAAACATACTTTGGAAGCCATAGTCAACCCTGGAATACACCCAACTTTCTTTTTTGTTAATAATCCAAATGAGATTTTATTTTTAATAACATTTTATTTCCCCCCTCTTACGTGTAAAAACAATTTTTAATATTATTTTTGTTTTGAGTTTCAAATTCCCTCTTTTTTTGACCCTCCTTCCCTCCCTGCCCCTCTCTGAGATGGTAAGCAACCTGATATTGATTTTGCCCGTGCAATCATCCAAAACATTTTTCCAGATTAGTCATTTTGTGGAAGAAATCTCAAATAAAAGAAGGCAGAAAATGAAATGTAGTGTGCTTCAGTCTGTATTTGGACTCATCAATTCTGTCTCAAAGTGGGCAGATAGCATTCTTCAGTATGAGTCTCTGGAGCCTTGGATCACTGCATTGCTGAGAAAACTAGGTCACAGTTGTTCATCAAGAAATATTGCTGTCACTGTGTACAATGTTCTTCTGATTCTTCTCACTTCACTTTGCATATAGAGTTTATATAACTCTTTCCAGATTGTTCTGAAATCCTCCGGCTTATCATTTCTTATAGCACAATAGTATTCCATCACTACCCTATACCACAACTTGTTCAGTTGAATGCATCCAATCCCCCCCCCCCAAATGAAAATCATTACAGGCAGAAAGAAGCATGTGGTCGTGGTGGTTAAGCCAGGTTACTATGAACACAAATTAGCTGATCCAAAAGGGAAACCTTCGAGATCTCCTGCTCGTTTTTAATTTCCACAAAACCAGTGAAGAGTAACTCAAACTTTCTTTGTCTATCAATGAGCAATTTTTAAATTAATCAGTCAAGAACTTAAAGTACCCTTACCAGTCACTAAGTAGGAGAGTTCACAAGTCACTTGCCCTGGGCAGTGATAGGTAAATTGAAAGACTGCAATTGGTTCCTATAAAGTGGAGGAAGGGATAGGAAGTGATATGGAAAAAGGACTTTGAAAAGTCCTGTACTTCCTGTCCAGGGGACCTTTGACTTGGAATTTTGGTTTGGATCTTCAATTGGGACCTTTGGCTTAGATCTTCTCCTTGGGACTTCACCTTGGGAGACTGCATCAGTGAGCTAGATGAGTAGCTGACCTTCCTTTCTGGGCTTCTGGAGAGACTGGTTCTGGAGAGACCTTCCTTTCCTGGAGGAGGCTTCATTGGTAGAACCCTTGCTGAAGACACCACAGGACTTCTGGCTGAGGATTACCAGAAAATCCATGTGGGGACAAGGGATGTGGTAATGCTCTGCCAGGGCTGAGCCCCACACCAGAGCAGCATTTAGGGTAATAGGCTAGATAATTCTCTACCCATCTTACATTTTCCCACTTTCACTCTTCCTACTTCTTTGTAAATAAAGCTACTAAAAGTAATTTTGACTTAAGTTATACTATTAGATTGGCAACTACAATATTACTATAGAATTCTCATATTAGCATAAAACCTAAATTTTAGATTCTTACAAACCAGACCTATCAGTGAGGAGGAATTTTTGGCCACTTGTTTTGGCATTGAAGAGAAAGAGTTCAGGATATTTCTGAAGACGTGGGAAGTATGGTGGTTCATTTGAAAGAGATCTGATTCTTAAGGGAAAAGGAGATTCCCATGCTAGCTCTGCTATTTTCTGCCTATGTGTCCATGGACAAGTTCCTTACCATTCTGAGCCTCCATTTCCAAACTTGTTAAATGAGGGGTTGGTTTTCCGAGGTCCCTTCCAGTTCTAGACTTGTGAGGATGATAGGCTGATGATGTTGTAAACCAAGGCACCTTCAATCATGTGCTTACTTATAAATCTAAAATAGCAGGATTTTGACATCACTTGTCTAGAGATCTGGAGCCAGCAATAATATCAATGATGTAAGAATACTTTTGGCCACAGGGGAGTATTTTAAACATGCCTACAAATAGAAACGGAGATGTTTCAAGAGGACAATTGAAAACAGAAAGCCTACCCATGCATTCATGGTTCAGTGGCATTTACGTGAAACATATAAAAATAGTTAGACTATAAGATAGAAGTCAGTGGAGTAGGAGTTGAGATAAGTTAGCCAATGAGCCAAAGGAACACTTGCCTGTTCCTATCCCTCAGGTTCCCCATTTGTAACCTGAAGATAACCAACCCAAAGGAATAGCAAAAGGCTGCACAGGTCATGCTGTGAACTCCCGGAGAAGGTTATGCAGTAGCAAGAATGCTAGATTAGTAATCAAAGCATTTGGGTTAAAATTCTGCTTCTGATGCTTAATATCTAGGTGACTTTGGACAAGTCACGGTGCCTCTGTATGTTTCAGAGTAAAATATAAGATTTTATTCTGGGAAATGTACAGTTCAGAGTAAAATAAGTGGATGGGACTGGATGACCTTTGAGGTCCCTTCCAGCTCTGAGTCTGTGACTCTGGCTGGGTTATGAGGATTCCCAGTTCCCAGCCTGCACTTTCTTGAGGGGCACTTTGTGGTTCTCATCTCTGGGTGCCAATCTGGTTAGCACATTCACTTTCAGGAAACTTAGAAACAGAGTAAATATCATTAGTGTTTTTCATTATTTATTTTTACATGAAAAGAAGAGAAATTCCATTAACTCATGAAAACTGGACAAACAAGGCCATTACAACATAATATTGGGGGCAGATGTTTCCCTTGCTGGCCAAGGTGGGATGCTGTTTCCAACTAACTGGAAGCCAGACGTTCTGACAGCCTTTCCCAATTAGTGGAATATCCCCCAATGGATGGCTGACTTTTATTTTAATAGAGTCTTGGTTTTTCAAGTAGGCTAGATTCAGGGGATTGAACTAGACTTAGTGTGAATGCAAGCTCTGGGCCTATATACAGCAGACAGAGCGCTTCATTAAGGCAAAAAGGATAAGTTCCAGAGGATGACACGGCATCCCCCTTTCACCTTGTGATGGGAAAGAAAAGGGGAAAAGACCTTTTCTGTGAAATATGACAATGCCCTGGGATTCGAAGGAGCATAGGGATTGGACTGGAACTTTGATTTCATTGGGATAGGAGGCTGCCAATCAGGAAATTCTTGCCTATAGTATTGAGAAATCAGGTGACTTTCCCAAGGTCACACAGGTGGTATGTGGCAGAAGCACTATTTGAATCTAGGTCTTCCTAGCTCCAAGGCAAGCTTTCTCTATGACGCCATATTGTCTCTTGAGACTAACAATCAATTCATTCAGAATTACCATCAACCCCATAATGGTGAAGGAGACAGAATACTGAACAGGAAGACAAATTTTGGACCTAAATCTACTGTGTGACCTTGGGCAAGGCACTTCCTCTCTCTCATTCCTCAAAGGAGGGGATTGGAAGGGAAAATCTCCAAGGTCACCTCCAGCTCTAAAATTCTATGACTGCAAAGAATTATTGAACTCAATTCAATTGGGAAAGCAGCAGCTGGGTAAACACTAAGAGGCTGGCTCAGGAGCTCTGAGGAAAGGCTGTGTGTACCCTGGAAAGAACTAGGTTTAAAAAGAGAAGAACCGAGTTCAAATCCTGACTCTGTCCCTTACTTCCCATGTGACAATGAGAAAGTCTTTCAGACCATCTGTTTCCTTACCTGTAAAATGAATGGGTGGCACTCAGTGATCCCTAAATTCCCTTCTAGTTTTAAATCTGTAATTGCAGGTTCTATGATACATTTTAATGAATACACAGTAAGCACCTGTTGCTAAACACGTGCAAGGCACAGTGCTAGAGGGACAAAGTTAGACTGAAAAGCAATCTCTGTCCAGGACTTGCTTTGTACCCTGCTACTGAGCCCCCAGGACTTCTGGGCCTTGCCACCTGCCCTGCAGCTCATCGTTTTTTAACATGTTGTCTCTCCCGAGGAGAGTATAAGAGTGGAGATCGTCTGGCTTTTTCTATTTGTCTGAATTCATGCTTTTTGATTTATTCATTTATCCTGTTTTACCAAAGTGATGCAACATCATCCTAGTTAAGCATTTTTCTTATTCGGTCATTTCGGCCATGTCTGACTCCTTGGGACCCCATTGGGGTGTTCTTGGCAAAGATACTGGACTGGTTGGCCATTTCCTTCTCCAGATCAGTTTGCAAATGATGAAACTGAGGGAAACAGAGTCAAGTGGCTTGCCCAGGATCATATAGCGAGTGAGTGTCTGAGGCTGGATTTGAATCTGAGAAATCGAGTCTTCCTGACTCCAGGCCCAGAATTCTATCCACTGTATCACCTATAAAATAATTTGAATTTGAAGAGAGTAGAAACTATGTTCGGGGTTTACCTGGAAAAGAAGGCAAAGAAGAAATCTTGCATGAGACAAGAGGGTGCGATTTGGTGACCTTCTGAGGTCCAGCTCGAACATTCTAGTCATCCTTCAATCACACCCAAGGAGTTGGCAAAGGACAAAAAGAAGAGGCTTGAGCAGAGCTGGATTGAGCCATATGGCTGAGGCTCTAGGAGCATGTGGGCTGAAACAAAGAGACAGCTAGAGAGGCAGGAAGGCACAACTAGGGGACATCAGAGTCCTGGCTGGCAGATCCACTGGGCTCCCTATTCCATTATTAATGCCTAACTCCTGACTCCACACTGAGAAGGTTCTGCTACCCCCCACTATTGGAGGGCAACAGGTGGGAGTGGGACATTTCTATAATTTCCAGCTCTCTCTCTCTTCCTCTCAGTGGAGAAAACTCTCCCCTTCCCCCCCATCTAGCCTGGTGTTTGCCAATGGCTGGTCCACAGACAAACACCAGGCAATGGCAAACTTTTACAGGTCTGCAAAACTTTTACTACCCAAAGTACTTCTGCTGAAAGTCTATAAACGAGGAAAAACTCAGTTCCTCCTTCTTCTCCTCATGTCCTGCTCCTCCTATGGGGACTCCCTCCTTCTTCCTTATGTTTGCTCTTTAGGCCATGGTGATGATGATGATGAAGATGGTGAAAATGATGATGATGATGAAGATGAAGATGAAGAAGATGATGATGAAGAAGATGAAGATGAAGAAGAAGATGATGATGATGAAGATGATGATGATGATGATGATGATGATGATGATGATGATGATGATGATGATGATGATGATGATGATAGCACTTTGGGTATGCTAAGCTAAGGAACTCATTTGATCCCAACAAGAACCCTGTGAGAGAGGTGCTGTTCTTACCTGTATCCTAAAGATGTGGAAACTGAAATGGTAGAGATTGAGTGCCTTGCCCAGAGACCCACAGTAACTGTGGCACAATTTGGGATTTAGGTGTTCCTGACTCCAGCCAACACATGCCTCACCATATTACGCATATAAGCATATTAAAAATAAATACACGAGGGGGCAGCTGGGTAGCTCAGTGGAGTGAGAGTCAGGCCTAGAGACAGGAGGTCCTAGGTTCAAATCTGACCTCAGCCACTTCCCAGCTGTGTGACCCTGGGAAAGTCACTTGACCCCCATTGCCCACCCTTACCACTCTTCCACCTATGAGACAATACACCGAAGTACAAGGGTTTAAAAATAAATAAATAAATACATGGGGAGCAGCTAGGTGGCTCCATAGAGTGAGAGCCCGACCTAAATATGGGAGTTTCTGGGTTCAGATCTGACACTGGACACTTTCTAGCTGTGTGGGTCACTTATTAACAGCCATTGCCTAGCCCTTGCTGTTCTACTGCCTTGGAACCAATACACAGTATTGATTCTAAAATGGAAGGTCAGGGTTTTTAAGATCAATAAATAGATGGTCATTTTTCCAGGCATGGCAGAAGCACCAAGAGCTTACAAGGAAGGGGTGAGGATCAGGAGAGGCCACATACGAGGTGGCACCTAGCAGACCCCTGTAGAGATTTCCCAGATATCCTAGAGGTTTTCAGATAATCCAGAATAGCAACTTGGTGGGAAAGAAAAGTTGGTCTACGGAGAATTCAGGGTTGTGCAATTCACTGTCTCTTACCCTCCTACTTGTCTGACTACTTCTCTGCATTTTTTCTCTAAATCTTCAGCCATCTCTAAGCCCTTAAGAACCAGTGTCTCCCAAGGTTCTGTTTAGAGCCCTTTTTTCTCTTTCCTTTGGTGAGTTCATCTACTCCCATGGGCTCAATTACCATCTGTGCAGATGATACCAAAACAAACCTAGTTCTAATTTCTCTAAGCAATTCCATTGCAGCATCTCCAGCTTTTCCCTGGACCTCTCCCCCTTTAAGACTTACCAGACCCTCAAATTCAACATGTCCAAAACTGAACTCATTAACTCCCCCCACCCAACACCCCCAAGCCACTTTGTCCAAACACCCCCCTTTCCGTTGTTGTCATCACCATCTTCAAGTATCTAAGGTTGTTAAATGTGGAATCATCCTGGCCTTGTCCCCATATCCAAATAGTTGTCAGGTCCTGTGGATTATCCCCCTACAAAGACGCTCACATCTAAGCCCTTCTCTCCACTCACACGGCCACCACCCTACCTCCCATCCTCATTATCTCTCCCCTGGACTTTTAGAGGCTTCTAGCTGGTGTCCCAACTCTCAGGTTCTCCTCTTCCTGACCCTGCTGTCCCAGAACTGCCACAGTCATTTGTCTAGGGTGTGGCTCTTATTCCGTTGCTCTCCTGAACAAAAATCATCTAATGTCTTTTACACTTTTGTTCCTACTTACTTCCATGCTTTTATTTCAAACTGGTCTCCTTCATGAATTCTATGCTTCAGTCAAAAATAACTAACGAACTTAATAGCTTATCCATGTTTTCTTTAGAACGACCCTATGAAGTATGTAGCACAAGTATTATCAGCTCCATTTCACAGATAGGAATGTCAGGACTCAGAAAGAAAAAGTGCCTTACTTACTGAAAATAACATCTACTGCCTGAAAAATTATCTTATGCTCTATAGCTCTTATATTTCCAAACCCTGATTTTAGGTTCTGTATTTACTCTACTTTTCTAGTTTTTTTCCTAGGATGATGGAAGCTCTCAAAATTCCATCTAAACTGGACAAGTTGCTCCATCCTCCATTCAAAATATTCCATCGTCCACCCCCATGCCCTGCTCTAAGCTGTCCATTGTGCCAGGAATGCTCTCTCCAAATCTCTATTCATAGAACCCTGAGCTCCCTTTAAAGCCCAGTTCAAGTACCAAATCAGAAAAGAAACCTTTTTGAATTCCTCCAGGTGTTCATTTTCCCCCGGAGTTCAATCATGTTCCCTTCACCAAGCACATCTGATTTCTTCTCAGTAGAATGTTATCTCCTTGTAGACATAGGCTTGACTTTGGTGCAATGACTGGTGTAGACTGGTTGAATGGAACTGCATTAAATAGGATAAAATAGAATTGAGTTCTTTATGCTTTCAATTAATTCTTGTTTTCAAGAAGAAAGAAGAAAACATATTTTTCTCTCTAAGACCATCCCATTTTCTGCTGATATTTCTTTCAAGGGTTTTGGCTGGGCCTTCCAAAAAGGAAATTCTACGAGCACAGAAACGTTCACTCCGATGCTGTGGGTTGCCTCCATGGAAATCTTCAATAAAAATAAATAGGAGGCAAAAGAGAAAGCAGGACCACTTCTGTATATAAATCAAATGAAATGTTTCATTAAAGAACAATTTCCTTGGGGGGAGGCTCATTTCAGTTAGGAGAACTGAGGACAGGAGCATGTCACGAGCTCCTGCCAGCACTGTGAATATTTAATAAATAGTGAGCGATTACTGGTAATTAGACTAGGGTTTGCAGACATAAAACTGTCAAGCTTTTATATGATCCCATTCTCCTAAGGGATCTTGAATGTTTTACAGAAGAGGAGGACCAGAGGATATTATAGGAAAAATCCCATTAGAACAAGTCATGCTATAATGAGGGTTCTGGAGGACTGCAGTATTATGTGTCCATCTCGGAGCTGTCCCAGAGGCATAGGATTCCATCTCGATAAAATCAACAGGACAAATAATGCTGGCTACTGAGGGCTTCCTTTGGTTCCTTTTCCTAGCACAATCCACCTCCAAGAGATAACACTACCTGCTTGGGGAGGTCGTTAAGGAATGATGAAAGACAACTAAGGAAAATCCAAGATCTTCAGAATTCTTTTGTTCTGCTTATTGAGAAGCAAAAGTTAAAGGAACATCACTAATGTCAGCAACAACCCTGGAAGAGATCCATCCTGGCCCCCACATTGGCCACCTACTAGCTCAGTGATCACTTGGCCGTGTTGAACCTCAATTTCTGCTTTTGTAAAATGGAGACAATAATCCCTCCCAGGTGAAATCTATAGAATTATTATGGAAATCATGTGAAGTCAAGCAAGAATAATCTGTATCCCAGAATCGAAGTCTTTAGGGCACACAGCCCCCTGATTCAGCCTTGGGGGCTTCTCAATAATCAGTCTTTGGGCAACATTCCCACACAGGGGGTACAGTGGGCTAAATTCTAATTTTTAGCTCATTGTACCCCCCTGTGTGTTTTAGTCCATTAATAAGCATTTATTAAACACCTATTGTGAACCAGGATTGCCCTAGTTGTTAGGGGTAAAATGCAGCATCGTCTGCCCTTCAGGAGCTTACGTTCTACCAGGGAGACAACGTGGATCAACTGATTAATCCATGCTTGTTTGTTAATCACCTACTATGTGCCTGAAATACGAAGACGCGGGAAAGACAAAGTGAAACAGTCCCTGCCCGCAGGATGCTTTCATTCTGGGAAGGGGAGATGGCATGGACGTAAAGGAGGATCCGGATAGGAGCTGGCTTCATCCTGGTGATTTCACAGACTAAGGCAACTCCCAGATGAGGACATTCCCTCTACTAATACAGAGCAGCCACTTCTCTGAGACTTGCAATCTTAGAGAGTTTTTTATGGGCTACGACTTGAAAAGTGTCATGATTTTAGAAGAAAGTCTCTCTTTCCACTAGTGGCACAGTCAATAGAGTGCTGAGAGAAGAGACAGGAATACTTGAGTTCAAATTCAACTTCAGATACTTACTAGCTGTGTGACTATGGGCAAGTCACTTCACTTTTGTTTGCCTCAGAGTCCTAAACTGCAAAATAGAAATAATTTTTACCTTCCAGGATTGTTTTGAGGATCAAATGAAATATTTTTAAAGTGCTAAGTACAGTGACTAGTAGGTGTTTAAATGCTTCCTTCCTTCTTCCCTCCTTCCTTTCTTTTTTCCCTCATTTCCTTCCTTCCTCCATCCTTCTCTTCTTTCCTTTTTTCCTTCCTTCTTCTTCTCTCACTTCTTACTTCTCTTTCCTTCCTTCTTTCCTTCTTTCCTTCCTTGCTTCCTTTCTTCCTTCCTTCCTTCCCTCCTTCTTTCTCTCCTTCCTTCCTTCTTTTCTTCCTTCCCTCCTTCCTTCCTTCCACACAGAGAAGTTAAGTGACTTTCCCAAGGTCAGGCAGATAGTATATGTCAAAGATGGGACATGAACCCAGGCCTTCCTGACACTGAGATTAGTTCTCTGTTTCATGCTGCATGATAGCCCTTAAAAAATGTTTGTTTACTGATTGATTGTCAGCAGTTACATGGTCACTAAGTCTTTTCTGTAGGATTTTAGCTCGGCTCTAACTCCACATCTCGCACCCAGTTCCCCGCCCCAGGCTGCCTTTTAATGCTCAGAGTGTGCGTGATTATAACACAGAAGTCATTGTGCATTTCTTTACTTGTCTCTAGTGATCTTTTGGATGCTTATTACCTCCTGAGCTTGGTTGCTTAAACAAAATAGCTAAAACCCCCTGGGGAGTGCTGCCCACACTCCTCTTGGGCCAGTCTGGGGTGGACTGGAGGAGGAACTATGTGGAACACTGTCTTCTGTCCTTGCTGAGCTCATCCCAGTCCCACCACCTGTGGGCCTTTTCCTCAGTGACAGGATGGCGGTCCTCCTTGGGGGCACCCTTGGCTCCCGCTCATGGCCAAGCCCAAATCCTGCAAATTCAGACCAGGCTCAGGGCAGATCCTTGTTCTTTTTTCACCCTTGTCCTTGGTTCGCATTGACCTTCCAATTCTTGAAGCCAGGAGGAATCAAAACACAATCCCTGGAATACTTCTTTCAAAGACCTGCCCTCTCCACTGCCCTTAGACAAGATCACTAAAGTGATGCATAGACTCAATGAAAGGGTGAAGAGGTGAGGAACGATATGTGAAATGTCCTTGTTCTTTTGGTGGTTCGATTTGAGGGGCAGGTACGGGGGGTGAATGGGAAATGTACTTACACTGGCATGCAGAAACTCTATAGCAATGCAGCACAACTTCCCTGCTTCTTATGGTTCTGGGGAGCTCCCTGGAGCACTGAGGAATGAAATGACTTGTCCAGGGTCACACAGCCAGAATGTTTCCGAGGTGAGACTTAAACCACTATTGTGAGTATTTACCTCTCTGGTATGAATTCCTGGATATTAGGGAGGATTACTGTGTCTGGGATCTGGGTCAGGGATACTATCCAGGCTGCTGCTTTATGCACATACTTTGTCCTTGGGAATCCCAAGAAACATCTTCCTTTTTTAAAAGAGAATTTGGTTAATAAATGAAGGAGAGAAAGTTTCTTTTCCTGCATGCATAATCTGTCCACTTGTGGAGATAGGTAGGAGATGGAAGACCTTTTGATTAGCTTTCACCAACTAAAGATGTCAGGGAGAGACTGAATAATGAGAGCCTAAAAAACTATTTATTAAACCGCCCCAGCTCAGGCCATTTCTGGTCATGAGAGAGCCATGGAGACCTTCCTGACTTGATCAGGTTTGATGCTGGCCTCATCAGTAAACCTGACATAATCAATAAACGTATATCCTTCACCCCAAATCAGTCTTTTGAGATAATTCTCATCCTAATACTATGTAGTATGTCATCATTTCTTCTTTGTTTTCTTAAGAACAAAGCACTATCGGTGGACGTCCTCTTCTTCAATATGGGTCTCTTGGGATCACTTGGTTTCCCAAAGGCTCTGCCTGTAGTTCATGAGTTCCAGAAGGTCATACTGAGTTATAAGGATTCAAGCATGGTTTAATTCAATAAAGTCTTTTAGTAGGAACCTAGTGATGGTCTGGGTCTGTCTTCTAAGGTGTAGCCAGAGGAGCTTTGGAGAGATTTCACACTGGGAATACCCTATTCTTTGGGTCGCATGTAAAAGGGGACATTTAAGGGATGTCATCTCCGTGTGTGGATGGAGAAGCCACACCAATATTCTTCAAGGTTAAAGAAAAACAAGTTCAGCAAGACTAGGATCCTACAGCAAACAGGAAACAATAGAACAAATTGAGGCAAGGGAAGAGGGAGCCCTTCTCCAAATTTGAGAAGTCAGAAGATCTTTTTAAATGTTTCTTCATTATTGGAAACACAAACCCATAAATCTAAACAAAAACTTCAATAACCTGCCTTCTTGGATGGCTTCCCCATCTTCACTTCCTGCCCAAGGTCTGGAGATTGTCACAACTGCCACCACCATCTGGGGGCCAGAATATAGGACATGCATATTGCATAAGGAGAATTAGAATGTAATGAAGTCAGACTCGATGAGTTCTTGCTATCAATATGGCAACCAGGTTTTCAAGAAGCTGGCATACACCCGGAGGAGAAGAATGGGATGATGAAGGCTGGAAACAATGTCATCTGAGAAATGGTTTGTTCATAGTGCCAGGGATGTTCCACTTAGAAAAGAGAAAAGAGTTTCTGAAATGATATAGAAGTCTAAGCAAATGGAGATTTTGATGATTATTCCAATAGAACGACATAGAACTCCAGAGCCATATACTCCAATCACCTTATTTTATAGATGAGAAAATTGTCACCTAAGGAGAATAAGTGACCTACCTAGGTTGACAGCTTTGAAGGCAGGCTTCGATCCCAGGGCCTCTGACTCCTCTGACTCTTGCCCTCACCTCCAAAATGCATTACACCTCCCTTAGATGTCAAGCTTTATGGGGAGTTGATGGGTTCTATGATACCCACCAAGAAGAACATAGATCAATGTATAGATGTTTCAGGGAAGTGGATTTTAGCTGAATATGAGGCAAAGCTTTCCAACCCTTAGGACTGTGCGAACCCAGAAGAACTGGATGCTTTGAGTGATAATGAATTTGCTGGCATTCATGTTCCTTTGTGGAGGCTGCATGGCCACTCTTCAGGCATACGGAAGAAGGGATTTACCTGTTGATTAATCCAAGAAGATGACAGTTGAGGTCTTTTGGGTCTGTAAGATGTTAAGGTTCCAAATTTTACCAAACGTTGGCTTATAAGGAAGATGAAATCAGTATAGGCAAAATATTCAGCCTCAAACCACAGGCCAGAGTTGACATTAGATTAATTGAGTACAATCATCATCCCTCCCACCCAGCATTATCTGTCAGCCAACTGGTCAACTACTCTTAACCTTGATGTCTTTGTCACTACTCAACAGGTGGGTGGACACACAACTGCCTACCACTCCCATGACATAGCTCCTAATCTCATGCTATAGCTACGTCTTCAAAGTTCCTGCTGCTGCTGGCATCTTGCAGGCTTTAGCCACCAAGCTTTCCAGAGGTGGGCAACCTTTATTCCCATGAGCCATTTCAGACTCTCAATCTGATTTCAGCTGACCAGTGGAGTGAATGCCAAGAAGTAGTAGACCTTTTAGACTTATTGTTTTGATTATTAATCATAGCTCTAAACGCCTGTAGCTATGATAGTCTAAAAAGCAACAAGGTGCAGGTATTATTCCATAAGTATGTGCCTCTGACCATAGATCTGCCAATGTGTGTGTTTGTTTCTGTGTACATCCATTTTCTCTTTTCTTTTGTACATGAAATATAAGTAACCCTTTCCCTGAGAGTTCCCCCCCCCCCCAGTTCTTGGCTCACATAGACTAAGTCTGATCTTTAGGCTAAACCAAAAGGTTGGTTTCTGTTTTGTTTCACAACTAGCACTCAGATATTTCACTGGCAATTCTCCAAAGATGCTCATGTCTACATTTCCAAAGATACGGATAATAATATCTCTGGCTCCTATATAAGCACTGAAGGTAGCACATTTAGCTCCAAAAAAAATGAAAAAATGTGACATCATAGTTCATAAATAGAGACAGAAAATACAGAAAATGTTCATAGTAGTCAGAGTAGCACCCAAGTAAGTCATTATCAGTCTTTTCCTTCCCTAATGGATTTTACCTTTCCCATAATGACTTAGCACCAACACATAGTATGTTGGACTCTTGGACTCCACACCTTACTAAAGACATCATGATTGTCAAAGGCAAATATGAAGGTGCTCGACAGACAGGCTCCTTCTAGACTTGCACTGTCCTAATAATTCAGAGTAATAGCATGATATAATTTGCTAGCTTTCTCCAATATGTGGCTTTAGTTCTATGCTTGTATCTTTCTGTTGGAGCCACATGTATCATCTCCTTCCTCCCAAGACAAATACACTGCACTCTTCCCTCTCTCAGTAGTATAGTCCTTATAACCTCAAACTTGGAAACGTTCTTTAGGCATCTCTTATCCCTGGCACTGCCCAAGAAATAATCTCCTTTCTCCTGGGAGTTAGAAGTCATGATTATATAGCCTAGAAAATGTAGGTGCCATATCACAGGGCATTAGGGTTCAAGAACATGGTCCATAAATTCTTCTCTTGGGAAAGGTGGACAAGAAACTGTAGGAGAACTTGTTAAATTCCTGCCAAAGAGAGACATATCAATGGAGTAATGACTTCTCTGACAAAAGCCCAAGCAAGCAAATTATCTTGGTGTAACTGGCATCAATTCCAACTATTAAAACCCATATACTAGGAGGGACTAAGACCAAATCAACTGCCTCATCTTGGGCAGCCTCAGTCATTTTTTTCCCAGTGAACAATGTTAGTGAGTATATCTACCGTTCTCTTTTGGATCAATAAAGTTCAACAAAGGTTCATTGACCTACAAGTTCAACAAGTTGAAGTCATCAAAGGAATTCCTTTGATCGCTTCTTACATAACAAAAATATAAATAATCTTCTGCCAAATATTTCCTCTATCTGTGCTTCACTCAAGCTTTCCAGTCATGTCTATTTTCTTTGTGTATGACTTTTTAAAAAATTGTAGGACTTCGAACTGGGAGTGACCTTAGAGAACATTTAATTCAATATAAGCCTTTGACCCAGAAAAAAAACCTAAGCATGGGGAAGTGAAATTACATCATCCAAAGCAAAGAAGTAGATGTGGAAATGAGGGCTGACTCCCAGCCTTTGAAGCCATCCCAAGGCTCTTTCGAAAAAGCAACATAAGGAACATTAGGTCTCAGAGGCTACAACCTCTCCTTTTGTGTTTTTCTCCTTTCCTTTGGCCTTTTCTTCCTCCATTTCTACCTCTCCTTCTTGTCCTCCATTGGGGGGTGGGTGGGGATTCTTTCCCCTCCTTTCCTTTCCTTCACTTCCCTTCCCCCCTCCCTTTTTTCTTTCCTCCTTTTACCTTCCCTCCCTACCACCCTTTCCTCCCCTTCCTCCCCCTCTCCCTCCCTTTCTTCTCTTTCCCTCTTTCTTTCCCTTTATCCATCCTTCTATCCTTTGTCTCTATTTCTCTTGATTTTTGTCCTTTTGCTTCCTCATTTTTTATTCCTCTCTATCCATTCCTGTTTCTTCCACTTAATCAGTAAGACAATGAATTCCACTATTTCTTTCATTATATTGGTTGAACAGGGTTGGGTTTGTTTGATCCTTTCTTAATTTTGAATACTAACGAATAACATAATTGGAAAGGAACAAGTCAATTGAGATGATTTTTACTTTTGCAGATACTAATTTTTTTTGGATACATGCATGACCTTGAGTTTGTAACAATGAGACTGAGAAAAGAAACCATATGAGCTTGTTTAGTCAGACTTTTTTGTTATAAATACACATCAAGCAGAAAGTGTGTTTCTTTTCTGTGTTCAGCCAAGGCTGGGTTTTCACCACTGGAAAAGATGCTGAACTGGGAGTCAGAGGATTTGGATTCCAATCCTGGTTCAAGGAAAGGGTTACTTACTAATTATATGGCTTTGGGCATGTCCATTGCCTCAGTTCCCTCATCTGTCAATGAAGGAGTTACACTAGATGATCTCTAAAGTCTTTTCAATTTCTAAATTGATCATCTTCAAATCCTATGATCCTCAGGATCCCTTAGGACCCTGAATTTTAGTCCTGCTTACTAGTGGTGTTCTAAAACAATTTACTTCAGCTCTCAGAGCCTCAGTCTTAACCTCTGTAGAATGAGAAAAACAAGTTCTTATTTCCTAATCTGATAGTCTTTTCCAGTCTTCTTTTCCATTTTTGTTCTACATTTGACACTGCTTACCATCCTTTAGTCCTAGATTCTTCCTTCCTCAGGTTTTTGTAAGACTGCTTTCTCTTGGTTCTCCTTCCACCTGTTCTTTCTTCATCTCCTTTGCTGGATCATCACTCATATCAAGCCCTTTAACCATAGCTGTTCCTCAAAAGTCTGTTCTAAGCTCTCTTCTCTTTTCTTCTCTTCTCTCCCCACACTCTTTTTTTTAGTAGCCTCATTAGCTTTAATGGACCTAATTATTATCTCTATGCAGATGACTCTTAGACCTATCTATCCATCCTCAGGCTCCCTTGGGGCCTCAGGGCCACATCACCAATCACAAATTGAATATTTAAACTGAATGTACGAGTGCCATCTTAAATTCAGCATATCCAAAACTGAACTTATTTTCTCCCTAAACCTTTCTCTTTTCCAAAATTCCCCATTTTGGTCCATGATATCACCATTCATCTGGTCACCTGGGTCAAAACTAACATCTATTAACCACCAACTATGTGCCAGGAACTGCGTTAAGTGCTGCAGATACACAGAGAGGCAAAAATTAGTCACCACTTTCAAGGAGCTCATGGCCAATGGGTGAAGCAACATGTAAACATTTATGACTAACCTATATATATATATATATATATGTATATATATATGTATGTGTGTATGTATATATGTATGTATGCATGTATGTGTATACACACACAAAAATAAATTGGAGGGAAGTCCATTTTAGAGGGAAAAAACTAGTTTTAAAAAAGGGTGCATAACATTGCTGATGGAGTTCTGAATTGATCCAACCATTCCGGATCTCAATTTGGAACTATGCCCAAAGGGCTTTAAAAGACTGTCTGCCTTTTGACCCAGCCATACTACTGCTGGGTTTATATCCCAAAGAGATTATAGGGGAAAAGACTTGTACAAAAATATTCATAGCTGCACTCTGTGTGGTGGCAAAAAAATTGGAAAATGAGGGGATGACTTTCAGTTGGGGAATGGCTGAACAAATTGTGGTATCTGTTGGTGATGGAATACTATTGTGCTCAAAGGAATAAAAAACTGGAGGAATTCCATGTGAACTGGAAAGACCTCCAGGAACTGATGCAGAATGAAAGGAGCAGAGCCAGGAGAACCTTATACATAGAGACTGATACACTGTGGCACAATTGAATGTAATGGACTTCTCTACTAGCAGTAACACAGTGACCCAGGACAATTCTGAGGGACTTATGAGAAAGAACACTGTCCATATCAAGAGAAACAACTGTGGGACCAGAAATGCAGAAGAAAAACAAGTGCTGATCACATGGGTCAATGGGGATAGGATTGGGGATGTAGACTCTAAGTGATCACCCTAGTGAAATTATCAATAATATGGAAATAGGTCTTAATCAATGATACATGTAAAACCCAGTGAAATTGCGTGTCGACTATGGTGGGGGGGGGGTAAGAGGGGAGGGAAAGAATGTGAATCATGTAACCATGGAAAAATATCCTAAATAAACAAATAAACAAATAAGCAAACAAATAAATGAATGAATGATTGAATAAATAAGGTGCATAAGATACTATCCTTGAGTCTTCAAGGAGGAGGAGGGAGGGAGAAAAGGAAGAAAAGAGGGAGGGAAAGAACAGATGAATGAATGAATGAAAGAACCAATGAATGAAGGGACAAACACTTTCTGCTGTGTTCCCCATTGTACATCTCTAGAATTCGAGGACTTCCACTGTCATGTGGCAATCAGATGGAGACAGTGTGCACTTAAAAGTTCAGACCTTCAAGAGATAGTACTTAAGATGATCCATTCAGAGAATTTCTCCTACATTAGACTGTGCATGTCTTCTGTAATTAGAAAACCCAGTGGAGTCAGAAAGTCCAACAAAGTGATAGCAAAAGGAGTGTTAAAATATTCAGGGCATGTACATGCACACACACTCACACAGACACAAACACAGATAGACAGACAGACAGACACACATACATACACACACACCATGACCACACATTTACTGTATCTTCAGGCTTTTCTTCTTCCTCTGTGCTGAATCCAAGTGCTTTGCAATTGCAAATCAGCAGACCTGTTTCTAAGGGCATGGTTCTAATTAGTGCCAATAATTAATTTGGACTTCACAATTAAAGCTGCCTAGTGTAACTCTCATTAAGTTAGAACAGGGAGAAGGGTTGTGTTCTCCTCCCAGAGCCTGGACTGAGGGACCTCTTACCTGTGTCTGAACAAGCTTTCCCCCCATTTTAACATCCATGAAAGGTGTCATCCAGCTACCACTTAAGTGACTCCCAAAACAGGAAACTACCTCCAAGAAAAAACTGCATTTAGAGCCAACTCTTATTGTGAATAAGGTTTTCCTTATATTGAGGTAAGATCCAGCTTCCTCCATTCTGCTCTCTCCCCACCTTCATTCTTCTCTCCACCCTTTTCTCTCCTGCCCCTAATTCTTGTGTACCTCTGCTTCATTGATGCTGCTTCTGAAGTCTTTAATGAGTTGCCGTTTCCTTCCCACTGACCAAACTGAAGAAAGGTTTGGGACTCTTGGGTTTTGCAGTTACTAAGGCAGATCTGATACCTCATGCTTATATCTTTGACCCTCAGGAGAAATATCAGGGGATCCAGACCATGGAGTCTGGAGACCATGGCCATTCTCAGAGCGGATCCCCAAATGACTTATACCCTACCTCCTGAGCTGGCTATTTGTTGACTATGTTGGAAAATCAAATTCTAAGTGGAAAAATGTGCCGGACCTTTGGGGATTCCAAGATGGCCCTGCAGCAAGAAAGCAATCAAGTGGGAATGAGAGGAAATGAGCAGAGTTTGAAAAGGAAGCCTAGCACGCTTGCCAACACACACAGATGTTCTGAAGGCAGCTGGTGCCAGGGAGGCCAGAAGGCTTCCTCTGAGGGAGTTGGGCCATACTTTCTTCCCCTCTTCCTCTCCACCCCAGCCTTTCCCCTCAAGTATTCTCAGGTGTGGCAATGATCCATGTTTCCCAAAGACATGGCATACCTAAGTGACCAGGGATTTGTTTTCCCCACATGCACACAAACCCTAAAAATATAGTGAGGGATGGGACTTCCGGTTAAGATGGCGGCAGAGTAAGGAGCAGCTGCTCGATCTCTCCTGACCGAACCACACAGGACCCCTCAAGGGGAAATAAAAACGAGTCCAGAGGAACGAAGGAACCCCACAACAGGGCGCAGCATTGAAGGTACGCAGAATCGGGGCATTTCCACACTTTAAAGGGGTGAAACAGTTCACACTAAAACACGAGAGGAAGAAGCCCCTCCCCCACCCCCCACACCGCACAAGCCGGTAAACAGGACTGGGGCAACCAGATAATCACTGGCAGCCCCTGAGCCCGTACCTGTGCGCTGCAAGACGAGGGACCCCAGGTGGCTGGGACTCTCCCTGAGCGCCCACGTGGGTGAAGGCACCGCCTCCGGCAGGGACAAAGGCCCCTAAAACTCGGCCTTTCCCAAGCACTGAAGGCATCGCCTCAGGGGCGAATAAAGATCTCCAGCCCACGGACTTTCACTACCTTCTGCGGGGGGTGAAAGCAGGGCCCTAAGAGCAGCAGCGCAGGCAAAGGCAGTGCCCTAGGCTTGAATAACGATCTCCAGCCCAGGCTTGGACCTCCAGAGAGGACCCGGTGCAGACCTGAGCGTGGCTGTGGAAGCAGCCCCAAAGACTGCTGAAGGAACCTCGGGCAGAGGGGCAGACCGGGAACTACCAGGAGGCCTGACCCCGAGGACAAGGAGAACGGAGGGCCCCCCCCCCCCAAGCTTGCAAGGCCCAGGCAGACCCGGAGTGCAAAGACAAAGCAGAAAAGGGGCGGGGCTAACAATGGCCAGCAATAAGGAAATCCAGAAGAAAAGGACCATCAAGAGAAATTCTGGAACACTGGACAACTTCTACACAGAGAAAATCCAGACAACAGAGGAGGGAAAACAAAAATCCAAACCTCCCCAAAAAAATGAAAGCTGGTCACAAGTTATGGAAGAGTTTAAAAATGAAATGCTGAGGAAGATGGAAGAAATCTGGCAAGAAAATAACAGTTTAAAAGGCAGAATTTCACAATTGGAAAGTGAGACAAGACAACTGAAGACCAAAAATGACCAGATTGAAAAGGAAAACCAATCCTTAAAGGCTAGAATCGAACATTTAGAAACCAATGATCTCTCAAGACAACAAGAACAAATAAAACAAAGTCAAAAGACTGATAAAATAGAAGGAAACATGAAATATCTCAAGGAGAGAGTGACAGACCAAGAAAACCGGTCTAGAAGAGATAACTTGAGAATCATTGGTATTCCAGAAAAGGCAGAAATTAATAAAAACATGGACTCCATACTCAAAGAAATTATTCAGCAAAATTGCCCTGAAGTTCTACAACAAGAGGGCAATATAGACATTGAAAGGATCCATAGAACACCCTCTAAACTGGACCCAGAAAAGTCAACACCCAGAAATATAATAGCGAAATTGAAGAGCTTTCGAGTCAAAGAAAAAATCATACAAGAAGCCAGAAAGAGACAATTCAAATATCAAGGAGCACCAATAAGGATCACACAGGATCTGGCAGCCTCAACACTAAAAGAACGCAAGGCGTGGAATACAATATTCAGAAAGGCAAGAGAGCTGGGCCTTCAGCCACGAATAAACTACCCAGCGAAACTAACCATATACTTTCAGGGGAAAGTATGGGCATTCAACAAAATTGAAGAATTCCAAGTTTTCGCACAAAAGAGACCGGGACTAATTGGAAAGTTTGACACTCAACCACAGATATCAAGAGAAAGATGATGAAAAGGTAAATAAG
>NC_058133.1:519511783-519546985 GCF_016433145.1 Gracilinanus agilis
AAATCTCTAATAATTAGAGAAATGCAAATCAAAACAACTCTGAGGTACCACCTCACACCTAGCAGATTGGCTAAAATGAAAGAAGGGGAGAGTAATGAATGTTGGAGGGGATGTGGCAAAATTGGGACATTAATGCATTGCTGGTGGAGTTGTGAACTGATCCGGCCATTCTGGCTGGCAATTTGGAATCATGCTCAAAGGGCTATAAAAGAATGCCTGCCCTTTGACCCAGCCATACCATTGCTGGGTTTGTACCCCAAAGAGATCATAGATAAACAGACTTGTACGAAAATATTTATAGCTGCGCTTTTTGTGGTGGCAAAAAACTGGAAAAGGAGGGTATGTCCTTCAATTGGGGAATGGCTGAACAAACTGTGGTATATGCGGGTGATGGAATACTATTGTGCTAAAAGGAATAATAAACTGGAGGAGTTCCAGGCGAACTGGAGAGACCTCCGGGATGTGATGCAGAGCGAAAGGAGCAGAGCCAGAAGAACATTGTACACAGAGACTGATATACTGTGGTAAAATTGAATGTAATGGGCTTCTGTACCAGCAGCAATGCAATGACCCAGGACAATTCTGAGGGATTTATGGTAAAGAATGCTACCCAAATTCAGAGGAAGGACTGCAGGAGAGGAAACATATAAGAAAAGCAACTGCTTGAACGCATGGGTCGGGGCGGACATGATTGAGGGTGTGGACTCGAAACTACCACACCAATGCAACTACCAACAATTGGGAAATTGGTCTTGATCAAGGACACATGACAAAACCAGTGGAAAAGTGCGTCGGTCATGGGTGGGGGGAGTGCGGGGGGTGAAGGGGAAAATAGGAGCATGAAACATGTAACCATGTTAAAAATGATTATTAATAAATGTTAAAAAAAAAGAAAAAAATATAGTGAGGATCAATGGACACACTTAAGAAGCACAATCAGGAGGGAGAAATTAAAATATAAATAAGAGCTGAATAAAGGACCACAATAACAGACTATGGAAATGAGAATGCTGAATTTTAGGTAACAGAACTTGAGGTCAAATATTTGACCTAATATTTATGATTTGTGTGATCTTGGACAAGTCATTACTCTTCTGTGTGCCTTCATTTCATCATCTGCCAAATAAAAGTATAGAGCTAGATGCCCTCAAAGTTTCCTTCCAACTAAAGAAAAGATCCTCAGGGCAATACTAATAACTATAGCTGCCATTTTCCCAACAGGTTATGGTTGCAAGGTTCTTTAGAGATCTAAACCATGTGAGCCTTATGATAGCCCCATAGATGAAGTTCATTGATGAATTCATATATGTCCGAAGGAAGACTGCCATGATTGTGAAGAGTCCTGGAGTTCATTCACCATTAGGGAAGACATGGTAGCTGTATTCAAATAGTCAATGAACTATCTTATATAATAGGGGACTGACCTAGAGGGGTCAATTCCAAGAGTGGTATTTTCTGCCTGCTGCCAGCTCCCATAGATTCTTGGGGAGCCTGCTTCCAGAAATACTCATGAAATGTGATACAGCAGAATCTCTCCTCACTTCAGAGCATGCTCAGGTACTCTAAGACTATTTCCTGTTTGATTTATTGCATGGTGGAGAAAAGTATTTTAATGGCTTCAGAGCCAGAATTAGGTGGGCAAAGGAAAGGATCCAAAGTCCTTCCAAGAGAAACTTAAAATTTCTGAGTGATTTTATCATATGTAAGCAAGGACATTTTCCCTATTGTTTCACAATTGTCAACTCTTCCATTCAATTAATTACAATTTTGTGCTAAAGCTCTGACTCCCTTTATTAAGAATTAAGGTTGGTGGCATCTAGGTGGCTCAGTGAGTAGAGAGCCAGGCCAGGAGACAGAAGGTTGTAGGTTCAAATCCAGCCTCAAACACTTTTTAGCTATGGGACTTTGGGCAATTCACTTAACCCCCACTGCCTAGCCCTTACTACTCTTCTGCTTTGGAACCAATAAACAGTATTGATTCTAAGAGGAAAGGGAAAGGTACAAAAAACAAAACAAACAAACCAAAAAAACCAAGATCTGTTGAAGTGACTGGTCTCTCCCTCTTTTATCTTTCTTTAGGTTTTGATTCCTTTTCATCTTAGCCCTTCCACAGTCCATATCATTCCCTGTCTTTCCATCCCATTAGTATCCTCTAAAGCCCTTTCTCCATTGGTAACAGTTCCCTCTCCCTGCCCTACCTTGATCCCGGCTTTCTTTACTAATATTTCTTCCAGCTTCTTTCTCTCCCAAGAACCTCTTTCCAAAAGATACTGTACCCGTGATCACCATCTCTGGTACTCAATGGGCCTTCTCTCAGACCCTTGAAGCCCTAGGTGAAGGTGGTCCTACTTCTTGCTTCTTCCTCTCATTTATAGACTTATCTCTTGCCATAATAGCACCTGCTTCCCAGGGTTGGGGTGAGGACAAAATGATGTAATATTTTTAAAAGTCTTTGTAAATATAAATGCCTCCATCACTTAGGAATTTTTTCTCCTTTGAGAATGACTATTCTTTTTATAACCTGGTTCAAAAGTCTGAGCTCCAGGTTATCATCTATTCTTTCTGAAGGAATTCAGTACTTTTAATCTTCTTCAACATTTAAACTCCTGCTCTTATAATCAGGAAGTTCACTATTTGTGGCAACATTTCTCCAATGTCCTGGCTTTCTAGCTCATTGTCTTCCTAAACTCCATTGACTTCCATTTTCCTCCACCTGAGCCACAAACAGGATAGTATGATTGGGCAAGTCACTTCATCTTTTTCAGTCTCAGTTTCCTTATCTGTAAAATGTCAAAAAGCAACACTGTAGCTCATAATATGTGACACTTTTTATGCCTTTCAGCTTCTTAAGGTTCAAAGTTGAGTTCTTGAGTCAGCAGCTCCCCACCTCCTAGCTTTTATACCCTTGATGGCTGAAGAGATCTTCAAAAGATTGGTTTCCATAAAAACAAGGTTTTTGATAATAGTCCCATTATGAAGGGGAAAAGAAATCTGAATTTTAGAGTTAGTAGGAGATAGTATAGTATAAAGTAGTGATAAAGAAAATTAAAGAAGTAAGCAAATATAAGACTTGGAGGAATCACCTACTTCCTGTTCTTTCATGTCCTTCAGGTGGTCCCTTTGTTGGGACTCTTGGAAAAAGGAATCAATTTACTTACTCAATCCAATCCCATTCAATTGGATTCAACAAACAATTTAGGGTCTACTAATCTTTAAAACTACTTAGGGGAACTGCCACCAGAGGGCAGAAATCCAGACAAGTCAGCCTCAACTTCTTAGCCCTGCTGTCTTGAAAGATTTTCCCTCTCATTGTCCAGTAACTAGAAATTAATTTTTCTTGAAAAATGTAAATAATTATGGGGACAGCTGTCAGTCATTCACAAGTGAGTGTGTATTTGTTTAATTAGATCTTCATTATCATATGTTCTGACTTTGTGCCTCTCCCTTACTCCCCCATCCAGATCAAACAGAAGTCCAGAGAACATGGTTATCAGAAAGGCTCTGCTCTTGTTTGATCAGCCAATGCCATGTTGTTTCCCAATGCCCACCAAGGGGAAAGAAGACAGGGTTCAAGTCCTGACTCTACTACTTACTCTTTAACCTTGAGCAAATGGCTTCCATGCTCTGGGTCATAGTATCTTTATCTATAAAATGAAGTATTTAGACTGAAGAATCCCCACTGTCCATTACAACCTCAAATCTCAGATTTCACCAACAAAGTCCTTGGTACTTTCAATTGCTTCAGAATCAGGAGTGGATAGGATTTTTAATAGAAATGACACCAATGAAGATACATTATAATCAGCTTTGCCACTATACCCTAGGACCACTGGGATTTTCCATCCTACTTATAGGCTAAACTCATATATATGTTATCTCTCTTTATTTAAATGTGAGCTTGTGGAGAATAGGGATTGCCTCCATTTTCTATTTGTATTCCCAGTCCTTACTTAGCACAGTGCTTACCATATAGTAAGCACATAATAATTGACTCTTTTCATTCATTCATCCTATCATCCTTCTGCCAAAACTCTACTAGCACTGAAGAACATCTAATATACTGTCTTTCCTGCTCTCCTCTACCAAGAAGTAATCTCTTCTTCCCTTGAACTCTGAGCTGGGCAGTTCACATCCTCTTATGTACACTTTCCTTTAGAGCTTTGTATAAGAACGTTTTATAGCCATAAATAATCTCCCCAACTAGATTGGGAGCTCCCTGAGAGCAAGAGCTGAGTGTTAGTCATCTTCGTGTCCAGCACTTCCTTATGCATAGCTGCTGCCTGATCAATATTTTCTGAACTGACCAGAGAGTGGCCTGAGAGAAACCTAGTGTTTGACAAACTCAAAGATCCAAGCTTTTGGATCTATCTGACCAAAAATGCTGGGAAAACTAGAAAACAATGTGACAGAAACTAGGCGCAGATCAATACCTCACATCATATACCGAGATAAAGTAAAAATGGATGCATGATTTAGAAATAAAGGGTGACATTTGTTGGGGTTTAGCCAAGATGGTGGAGTAACTTAAGCAATAGCTCCATGTCACCAAGAGAATCCTCTCCAACCAATATTTAAATATTGCCACAAAACAAATACAGAAGTGAGAGAGCCAACAAGGAGACAGAGTAAAACAACTTTCAAGGAAAGAAAAACCCAAAAGGTAGGTAGACAACATCTGGGGCACTGGGTGGGGAGAAGGGTGGGACTAGAATTTGATAAGCCCCTAACCAAATTCAGAGTGAGATAAAAAAAACTCCCAAGCCTGAGGAAAGTCTTTAAGCATTTCAAGAGTCAATTGAATCAGCAGGGGGATGGAACTCTCAGACTTCTCAGCCCTCAGACCACCTGGTAAATTAGTAACAATCCAGAAAACAAGCTGAAAATAGCATTAAGGAAGGACTGAAGTTTAAGAGAGTATCCCAATTTCCCAGAAAACAGACCCTACCATTAAATAGGAAAAATGAGCAAATAGCAAAAAAGCACCTGACTCTAAAGAATTTTTTTGGAGACAAAGAGCAAGGTAGAGACATAGAAGGGAATGGCAAAAGCAAAGGAAACACCTGCAAAGTCCAAAAGAAAAATATGGATTGGACACAGAGTCTGGAAGAGCTCAAAAAAAGACTTCAAAACCAATTAAGAGCAGCAGAAGAAAAGAGGGAGAGAGAAATGAAACTGATGCATGGAGAAATGGACCAATTGAAAAAGGAGAACCAAAAACTGACAGAGGAAAATTAAGTATTAAATCAGAATTGACCATCTAGAAACTAATGATTTTATAAGAAATCAAGAAACAATAAAGCATAATCAAAGGAATGAAAAAAAAAACAGAGGAAAACAAAAAATATCTTATTGAAAAAAGAACTGAGGTAGAAAATAGATCTAGGAGAAACAATTTGAGAATTATTGGACTACCTAAAAGTCATGATCAAGAAAAAACTGTGGACATAATATCACAAAAAATTATCAAGGATAACTGCCTCAAACAAGAAAATAAAATTGAAATTGAAAGAATCCACAGATCACCTCCAGAAAGAAATCCTCAATTGACAACTTCCAGGAATGTAATAGCTGAATTCAAGAGTTACCAAGTCAAGGAAAAAATATTTTAAGCATCCAGAAAGAAACCATTCAAACACCATGGAGCTACAATCAGGATCACTCAGGACCTAGTGGCTTTATAAATGGGAAAATAGATTTTGGGTTTTTAAGAGTTTTTATAAGTGACAGGAACAGACTGCCTGCCTTCAGATGGAACCTTGAGCTAGGTCTGGCTTAGGAATTCTGCATGACACTTAGGAGCAGTTGGAGAGTTCTGTTGACTCCAAGTCTCTCTCTCTCTCTCTCTCTCTCTCTTCCCTGCCCTAGAGGTGGCAAAAACTTTGGCTCCTAGAAATTCCTTTATCTGGGTGACAGTTGTGGAAAGAAGAAGAAGCTGGAAGATTTGTGAAAAGGGAATCTTTTGTTTTATTTGCTTAGTTAACACTTTGGTTGGCAATCTTGAACTAGGTGGAGGAGCTCACAGACCACTTAGTGAGTTCACACCTTACTTGATGCTAGGCGAGAACAAGCCAGAAACGTAAGAGTTCACTCACTCAGAAAGGTGTGGTTCCAAAGATGAGAACTCAGACAATTTGGAAACTGTGATTGGCCCCTGTGAAAAGGAGCAGGGACAGGAAACCACCACAAAAGCCATGAAAATCCTTGAGCAGAGTAGGTTGGTGAAGGAATCTGGTGAAGGAGGCTAGTAGAGAGTGAACTCCAAGAAGAGAGTCACTCCAAGAAGGAAGTCAGCTTCAAGAAGAAGGTCGGCTCAAAGAAGAAAGTAGGCCTCAGGAGTCACCTTCAGCTCCAGTCATTGTGTTGCATGAGTGGATAGCTGGTTTTCCCTTCCTGTCTTCTGGAGATAGTTTAATTCTCATTGAAGATTAATAAGTCCTGGCTGAGTCAAGCACTGGAACAATACTTAGTAAGATAAGTTAATGTCTTTTCTATCCTTTTGTTCTTTCACTTTTTCCACCTCTTTTATAAATAAAAGATTTATAATTTTCATATATTTAGCCAAACAGGAGGTCCCACTGTTCTTCCCAGACTACATTAACTTGTGTTACAAAGTTAACCAACTGGAGTTATTACTACAAATAGTTACAAACCCCCAAAATACTAGCAACAGCTTCTATATTAAAAGATTGAAAGGCATGGAATATGACATTCAGGAAGGCAAGAGATTTGGGTTTACAACCCAGTCACCTATCCAGCAAAACTAAGTATATTCTTAAGGGGGGTAGGGAGAATTCAACAAGATAGAAGATTTCCAAGCATTCCTGACCTAAACTAAAAATTCGAAATCCAAACTTGAGACACAAGAGAAGCCCAAAAAGGTAAATAAGAAAGAGAAAATTGAAGGGACTCATTAAGGTTAACATGTTTGTATGTCTACATGGAAAGAGGATTTCTGTAATTTTCAAAAATTACTCTTTTAGTAGTGTAGTAGTTAAATTAATGTATAATACTTTAAGTATTATTTTTATAAAGTTTTTATCTAACAAAATAGAACCATATGACTAAGTTTTTCTACCTGCTCAAAATGCCCCCTCTGAGGGGCAGCTGAGTAGCTCAGTGGATTGAGAGCCAGGTCTAGAGAACAGGAGGTCCTAGGCTCAAATCTGACCTCAGATACTTCCTAGCTGTGTGACCCTAGGCAAGTCACTTGACCCCCATTGCCTACCCTTGCCACTATTCTGCCTTGGAGCCAACACACAGTATTGACTCCAAGACAGAAGGTAAGGGTTTTAAAAAAATGCCCACTCTGCCAAAGCCTTGACAGGAAGGAAAAAGCCCTAGACACAGAACTCCACCCAATTTATATCCTTTCTACATCAGCACATAATGATAGAAAGTGATTAGGGTGCTGGGAATAGTAGTTTTGCTGGGAATCATAATTTTTACGGTAACAGATTCAAATTACACAGTAGTAGAGAAAATAGAAGGAATTTACTCAGAAGAAGGTGGGAAATTAAGTTGATTATGATGATATGATGTATATGTAAATGTGATGATAATGGAACAATAAGCATATTTGATATGTATACATACAAATGATATGTAAAAAAATCAATCAAGAGCTGAAAGAGAGTGTTGCACTGAGAGAAAAGGGAAGGTAGAGATAGAATGGGATGAATTATATGACATAAAGAGGCATGAAAAAATTATTACAGAGAGGAGGAAGATAAGGGTAGTGATGGGCAGCGCTTAGACTTAACTCTCATTGTGACTGACTCAGAGAGGGCAAAACAAGTATACTCAGTGGGATATAGAATTCTATCACCCTATAGAAAAGTAGAAGGGGAATAAGATAATAGAAGGGGGAGGTAATGGAAGAGAGAGGTAAGTGGAGGGGTGACAAAAAGCAAAATACTAGTGAGGAGGAACAAAGTGAAAGGGACTAGAGCAGGATCTAAAGGGGAGAATATGATGGAGGGCAATACATATTTAGTAATGACAATGCTAAATGTGAATGGGATGAACTCACCCATAAAATGGAAGCAGATAGCAGAGTGGATTAAAAAACAGAATCCTACTACATATTATTTACAAAAAACACATTTGAGGCAGGGTGACACACACAGATTCAAGGTAAAATGCTATAGTATAATTTATTATGTGTCATCTTAAGTAAAAAAAGGAGTAGCAATCATGATACTAGACAAATTCAGAGTAGAAACTGATCTGATTAAAAGAGATAAGGAAGGAAATTACATTTTACTAAAGGATACTATAAACAATGAAGTAATATCATTATAAAACTTGTATGTCCCAAATAGTATAGCATCTAGATTTCTAAAGGAAAAATTGAAGAAGCTCAAGGAGGAAATGGATAGCAAGACCATACTAGTGGGGGGATCTCAACCTTCCCCTTTCATAAATAGATAAATCAAAATGAAAAATAAATGAGGAATAATTAAGGGAAGTGAGCTAGGAAAAAAGAGAGTTTATAGATATCTGGAGAAAACTGAACAGGGACAAAAAAGCAATATACCTTCTCAGAGGTACATAGTACATATAGAAAGATCAACCATGTACTAGGACATAGAAATATTGCAAAAAGATGCAGAAAAACAGAAATAATAAATGCAACTTTTTCAGATCATAATGCAATGAAAATTATAATTAACAAGGGTCCATGGAAGGGCAAATTTAAAATTAATTAGAAACTAAATAATCTAATTCTTGAAGACTGGTGAGTCAAAGAATAAACCATAGAAACAATTACAGATTTCATTAAAGAGAATGACAACGAGGAGGCAACATATCAGAACCTATGGGATGCAGCCAAAGAAGTACTCAGGGGGAAATTTATATCTCAAAGTGCCTATAGCAACAAAATAGAGTGGGAGGAGATCAATGAATTGGGTTTGCAACTTTAAAAAATTAGAAGAAAAAAACAACAAAAATCCCCAGATAAAAACTAAATTGGAAATCCTAAAAATTAAAGAAGAAATTAATCAAATTGAAAGTAAAAGAACAATTGAACTAATAAATAAGACTAGGAGCTAATACTTTGAAAAAACAAATAAAATTTAAAAAATACTGGTTAATCTAATAAAAAAAGAAGAGAATCAAATTAACAGTATCAAAGATGAAAAGGGTGATCTCACCTCTAATGAAAAGGAAATTTAAAGTGATTATTAAGAACTATTTTGCCCAATTATATGACAATAAACATGACAATCTAGACGAAATGGGTGAGTATTTAAAAAAATATAAATTGCCTAGATTAACAAAAGAGGAAATAGAGTACTTAAATAATCCTATCTTAGAAAAAGAAATTGGACAAGCCATCAAGGAACTATATAAGAAAAAATCCCCAGGGCCAGATGGATTCACAAGTGAATTCTATCAAACATTTAAAGAACAACTAATCCCAATACTATACAAATTATTTGACAAAATAAGCAAAGACGGAGTCTTATCAAATTCTTTTCATGATACCAATATGGTATTGATTCCAAAGCCAGGCAGACCAAAAACAGAAAAAGAAAACTATGGACCAATCTTCTTAATGAACATAGATGCAAAAATCTTAAATAAAATACTAGCTAAAAGATTACAGCAAGTTATCACAAGGAGTATTCACTATGACCAGATGGAATTTATACCAGGAATGCAAGGATGGCTTAATATTTGGAAAACCATCCACATAATTGACCATATCAATAATCAAATCAACAAAAATTACATGATTGTGTAAAAAGGGGAGTGGGTGATTAGGAGGATTGGGGTATAGTTGTAGACCAGAAAATAAGGAGTAGAAAGACCTCTCTTCCCTTGGAGCCACCTCTGTTTATTGGGAGACAAATGGGGAACCCCTTGGGAAATGGGGAACCTCTGAAGTATGTGCCAGGGTTGAGGGGTTGGAGGAATGTTGTCCCCTCCAGGAGAAATCCTCTGATTGGATGTTGGTGCCAGTTAGGGTACACAGAAACTTCCCCTTACTCCTAGCAGGGGGCCAGGCTTAAAATGGAGATAAGCCTGACTCCTTTCACTATCTCTTCCAGTGTGCCTCCCTCCAACTGAATCATGCAGGTCTAATCTAGGAAATCTTTGGTGTTTATTACAGAACAACAAGGCAAAGGGAAAGGAAATATGGGTTCAGCAGGAAAGGGGGTGCAAGGTATCCCTAATTCCCAAAGTTCATCACTATGCCAGGTACTCACTGAGTCTCAGACTCGAAGGTCAGACAGGGTGTTCCCCAAACAAAGCTTCACTTTCCCCAAGCCCACTAATTATAACCCTAAAGCTATAGTTGTTGTAAATCTATTCAGGGGTACTGTCGAGCAAAGCATAAGGCAACTGGGATTTAAGGAACTGCTCCCCAAAAGGAAGTCCAGAAACCCTCAAACTTTATTGGCACTGTGTATGGTACAAGTGAATCAAGGGGAAACAAGATGTCTCAGGAGAAAACAGGTCTTCTTTATAAATCAGGGAAACCCCCAAAGGAACAGAGTCAGATTTTTCAACCACCTCCCTCTGTCTCTGGTTTCTCCCCCCAAAAGTCCCTCCTCAGGGTTCCCATTCTCAGAAGTCTCTGATTTCTTCCAATGATCACTTGGTTGTTCTTCCTCCAACATTCTAATGATAGTTTTTTTTTTCAAAATGTCAAGGCTTGTTTACATTCTTACAATTGTCTCAATAGATGTGGGAAAAGCCTTTGACAAAATACAACACCCATTCCTATTGAAAACACTAGAAAGTAAATGAATAGAAGGGCCATTCCTCAAAATAATATACAGTATATATTTAAAATCATCAGCAAGTATCATCTGCAATAGGGACAAGTTAGAAACCTTCCCAATAAGATCAGGAGCAAAGCAGGAATGCCCATTATCGCCTCTATTATTTAATATTGTACTAGAAATGCTGGTAATAGCATTTAGAAAAGAAAAAGAAATTCAAGAGATTAAAGTAGGCAATGAGGAATCTAAACTATCACTCTTTGCAGATGATACGATGGTCTACTTAAAGAATCTTAGAAAATCAACTAAGGCTAGTGGAAATAATGAACAACTTTAGCAAAATTGCAGGGTACAAGATAAACCCACATAAATCAGTATTTCTGTATATTTCTAACAAAATTCAGCAGGAGGACTTAGAAAGAAAAACTCCATTTAAAATCACCTTAGACAATAAAAAATATTTTGGAATTTATCTTCCAAAACAAACACAGGAATTATATGAACACGACTATAAAACACCTTTCACACAATTAAAACTAGATCTAAATAATTGGAAAAACATTAATTGTTCATAGGTAGGATGAGCTAATATAATAAAAATGACAATCCTATCTAAATCAATCTGGTTACCTATCAAACTACCAAAATTTTTTTTTATAGAATTAGAAAAAATATAACAAAGTTTATTTGGAAAAAGAAAAGATTGAGGATATCAAGGGAAATAATGAAAAAAAATGTGAAGGATGAGGGCCTAGCAGTACACCAGATCTTAAACTGTAGTATAAAGCAGTGGTCCTCAAAACAAAATTGTACTGGCTAAGAGACAGAAGGGTGGATCAACAGAACAGACTAGGGGTAAATGAACTCAACAAGCTGGTGTTCGATAAATCTAAAGACTCCAGCTTTGGGGACAAGAACTCACTATTTGATAAAAACTGCTGGGAAAATTGGAAAACAGTAGGAGAAAAATTAGGTTTAGATCAACCTAATTTAGATCACCCTATATGAAGATCAATTCAAAATGGGTAAATGACAAATATAAAGAGTAAAATCATAAATAAATTAGGTCAACATAGAATAGTATACCTGTCAGATCTGTGGGAAAGGAAGGAATTTAAGACCAAGCAAGAGATAGAGAACATTGCAAAATGTAAAACAAATGACTTTGATTAGATCAAATTAAAAGGTTTTATACAAACAAAACTAATGCAATCAAAATTAGAAGGAAAGCAACACACTGGGAGAACATTTTCATAACAAAACTCTCTGACAAAGGTTTAATTTCCCAAATATATAAAGAGCTAAGTCAAATTTACAAAAAGTCAAGTCATTCCCCAATCAACAAATCATCAAAGGACATGAATAGGCAGTTTTCACATGCTGAAACCAAAACTATCAATAAGTGCATGAAAAAGTCTTCTAAATCCCTCCTGATTAGAGAAATGCAAATTAAAACATCTCTGAGGTACTACCTTACACCTAGCAGACTGTTCAATATGGTAGCAAAAGAGAGTGATAAATGTTGGAGGGGATGTGGCAAAATTGGGACACTAATGCATTGCTGGTGGAGTTGTGAATTGGTCCAACCATTCAGGAGGGCAATTTGGAATTATGCTCAAAGGGCTTTAAAAGGCTGCCTGCCCTTTGATCCAGCCATACCACTGCTGGGTTTATACCTCAAAGAGATAATAAGGAAAAAGACTAGTACAAAAATATTCATAGCCACGCCCTTTGTGGTGGCAAAAAATTAGAAAATGAGTGGGTTCCCATCAATGGGGGAATGGCTGAATAAATTGTAGTATGTGATGGGGATGGAATACTATTGTGCTAAAAGGAATGATGAACTGGAGGAATTCCATGTGAACTGGAAAGACCTCCCAAAATTGATGCAGAGTGAAAGCAGAACCAGAAGAAATTGTACACAGAGATTGATACATTGTATAACTGACTTTGCTACTAGCAGCAATGCAAGAACCCAGAACACTCCTGAGGGAGTTATGAGAAAGAATGTATCCACATTCAGAGAAAGAACTGTGGGAGTAGAAAGACAGAAGAAAACATATGACTGATCATGTGGTAATGGGGATATAATTGGGGATGTTGACTTTAAATGATCACTATATCGCAAATATGAATAACATGGAAATAGGTTTTGAACAATGATACATGTAAAACCTAGTGGAATTACTTGTCAGCTCTGGAAGGGGAAAGGGAAGAGGGGTGGGAAAAATCATTAATCATGTAACTATGGAAAAATATTCTAAATAAATTAAAAAAAAGAAACAAAGGGTGATATCATAAATAAATTAGAGGACTACAAAATGGTTTACCTGTCAGATGTATGGATAATCAAAGAATTTAGGTCAAAACAAGACATTGAGAACATTAGGAGATGTAAAATATTTAACTATGAGCAAATTAAATTAGGAAAAATACCACAAATAAAACCAATGCAAGGAGGATTAGAAAGTGTGATAATTACATTTAAGTCTACACTGCCCATCTTTAGATTTAATCATCAAAGATGAGAACACCTCTAATTCTGGGAAGTCCATAACCCAGGTGTGCTAGAGTGAGGGACAAATCAGAATTAACTGACCCACCCACTAGGCGATCTATGAGAATTGTCTATTGTGATTGGACACGCAAATTAGGAGGGAGGAAGAGGAAGTGACGCATAAGCGACCCCTTTAAAAGGAGAAGGTCCTCAGTCAGCTGAGGTCTTCGGTGGAAGAGAGCATCTGGTGAGGACCTCTTCTGGTTCATGGAGGAGTGTTGGAAGGCTGAGACTCTGGTGGGACTCTGACTGCTTCCCTTTCAATTGTCACGTGGGTAAGTTAGGCTGACTCTCTCTCACTATCCTCAGGGAGGCCTCTCTTGCCTCTCTAATTGTAAAAGGCCTTGTGGCTAGAAGCCTTGTTTAATTAACCTCTGTGCTCCTCTGCTGGGGCCTCTAAATTCTTACCTGGTCTGGGCCTCTGGTCTGGGCCAGAGTTTCTCTCTCTCAATTTCCCTACCTTCAACCTTCCTAATTGTAAATAAACTTCCATAAAAGTCAATTTTGACTTGAGATTATTCTTAATTGAGGATTGATAATAGTTATAATAGTTCAATCCTCTGGCAATCATCTTTTAATATATTGAACCCATAAGACCCCCTTTCCCCCCTTACAAAAGCAAATAACAAATAAAAAAAAATTATAGCAAATCTCTCTGACAAAGACTTCATTTCTCAATTATATAATGGAGGCAAATTTATAAGAATATAAAACAACCTCAGCTCTGCCCTGAATTAACAATGTGACCAGTGTCATATGGGAAAGAGCATGGGTTCATTTGATGTGGTCTAACAGGGCAGAAATGTCAGAAACTGGTAGAAGCTGCAGATCTGGCACATAGTCTTAGACTTGATATCAGGAACAATCTCAGAATCAACAGCAGGGCCTTGGCAGGTAGTTGGACTGGTATCACCAAAGGTCTTCATCTGATGACTGGCTGGCTGATTCCTCCTTGTCTGATACATTACAATGGGAATTACAGCTTCTGGACTCATTGGACTTCAATCTCTGAAGGCCCTCATGACACTAAGATTCTGTGACTCTGGATGTGAGTCAATTAGACCCCTTCCTCATTGGACTGCACCTTCTTTGGGTTTAATGAATCTATGTATAAAAGGAAGGAATGAGTTAGATTAGATCAGTGATTCCCAAAGTGGGAGCTACTGTCCCCTGGTGGGTGCTGCAGCCATCCAGGGGAGTGGTGATGGCCACAGGTGCATTTATCTTTCCTATTAATTGCTATTAAAATTTTAAAAAAAATTAATTTCCAGGGGGCTAAGCAATATTTTTGCTGGAAAGGGGACAGTAGGCCAAAAAAGTTTGGGAACTACTGGATTAGATGATATATGAAGTCCCTTGATCTCTGACTCATCCTGCCCATACTGGAGAATCACCTACTAAAGAGCTAAAGACAGCCCAGGGTTTACATTTTATTTATTTTTATATACATATATACACATATGTATGTATGTATGTCTATGAGTATGTATGTATACACATATATAACGTGGTTATATGTTAAATATTACTTTAAAAGAAAAGGAAAAAAAAAGAGTTTCTCCAGTGAATTAAGACTGGATCTTTACATAGACTGCCAATGACCACTTCCTCCTCCCAGCTCCCTGCCTCCCCCCGGCTATAATATTGCAAACCCATTTCCTGATCAAAAGGGTCTGCCATCATGATCCCAGGAACAAATAGACTGTGAAAGCTTTCTGGACAAAGCTATATTTACCACAACAAAAAGAAAAGAGGGGAAAAAGCAAAACCCAAACCTGGCCCATGATTTCCCACAACAAAAGGAACACAGGCAATTAGCCTCACAGCAAAGTGCTCCCAGATGAAATTCTGGAAATTGAAAAAAAAATAAAACTAATGAGCTCTTGGAGTTGGGATGACCCTTTTTTAAAAAGGAAAAACATCATCAGCTGTTTGCTGTTTGAGTTGTCCCCTCTGAGGACATATGATCTCTACCTGCATCATTCTTGGGTCCTTTCCATTTTCTTCCAACCTGACACATCTGTAAGTGTGGTCATCCTGGGGACAGGAAGATAGATTTATGTCACTAGTGGATGGGAGAGCAGGAAGAGGGTGGGAAGTGGCAGCTTTTGGAAATTAGACCCGTGAGTCATTCAGTGCACATCAAATTTGACGCATTCTCCTGAGCTTAAACGTAGGCACATGTAGCCACTTCAGGGTTCGTGATCAATGTATTAAGCACCATTCCCTTTTTTCCTGCCCACTGCCTGCTGCTTATACAGTGGATCACCTGAACTGGAGAGGGACTGAGGGCAAGAGAGGAAGAATGCATGGTGTAGGGGTAGGGGAAGGAGGTAGGGCTGGGCACGCTCTGGTCTCCCAACTGGAATGATCTGCCTTGGTCAACAACTAGTGTATCTCATTAAATTACAATTCTGAGCAGAGACTCTGTGTTCCTCGCTTGAGCTTTTCCCCACCCAGCCAGCCAGACACCCACCCTAATGGGAGGTTTATGGTGTTGTTGGGCTGCTTCATTTGGACCACATCCTGTTCACTTTCAGCATTTGTAATGGGGAACAATATCTCCTGAGTTTTTCAGTAGCCTGGCAAGATGAAAAGCATTAGAGGCAAGAGCATAAACAAGGAGAGAGGAAATGCCCAATATGGGAGAAGCAAACATACGCAGTCCATCCTTCTGCCCTTTACAAGCTTCTCCAGTGGGACTGATGGTTGTCACCAAGTAGACAATTTGCATCAAGGGTATTTCCCAGACCTCAAGGCAATTATCACCAGAGTACAGAAAGGAAAGGACCTCAGGAGTCCAACCCAAACAATTAATACCAATTATAGACACTTAAGAAGACTGAAACCCAGAGATAAAAAGTGACTTACCCAAGTCACATGGTAGATTGAGAGCTGGAGAAGACCTTGAGATCCTCCAGATCCTCATTTATAGATAAGGACACTGAAGCCCAGAGCGAGAGGAGAACTTGACTGGAGTGACAATGTTAGTCAGTTGCAGAGGCAGGACTGGAACTAGGTCTATTGGCTCTTGGTCTGATGCTCTTCCCATGACCTTTACAGTCTTCTTACAGCTGACTTGTCCTCTCCTGAGATCCAGAGAACCTGACCACCTGGATGCTCCTCAAACAGGACCCTCCATTATCTGACATTGAACATTTTCTTTGACTCTACTCTATGCCAGAAATGTTCTCACTCCTCCTTTCTGCCTCTTAGCTTCCCTGGCTGCCTTCAAGTCTCATCTCAAGTCATACCTTTTACCAGATGCTCTTCCCAACCCCCCTTCATTATAGTGCCTTCTCTCTGTGATTATTAGCAACTCATCCTGTATATGTCTTCTTCTTACACAATTGTTGTATGTTGTCTCCTCCCATTGGACAGCGACCTTGTTGAGGTCAGCCACTATCTTTTGCCTTTCTTTGTACCCAAGTCACACTATGGTCAGCACAACATCTGTCACAGAATAAGGGCAGCTAGGCAGCACAATGGTGTAAGAAATAAAATGGATATAAGGGGATAGATTTTAAAATATTAGGGTCTTAAAAGATTTATTGATAGCCATTAGAAAAATGAAGCCATGTGCCATGTTAAGAGTCAGTTTAAAAGATGAGCCCTTGGGGCAGCTGGGTAGCTCAGTGGAGTGAGAGTCAGGCCTACAGACAGGAGGTCCTAGGTTCAAACCCAGCCTCAGCCACTTCCCAGCTGTGTGACCCTGGGCAAGTCACTTGACCCCCATTGCCCACCCTTACCACTCTTCCACCTATGAGACAATACACCGAAGTTAAGGGTTTTAAAAAAAAAAAGATGAGCCCTGTTACCGCCTTTCCTCATCCTGTCTCCACTCCAAATTACCAAAGAGAGAGAGGGAGGAGTGACAGCCAACTATAAAACAATAATGTGACTGCATAAATGTGGAGGCACAGGAGAGATTAAAGGGGATTCAGAGAAAACTAAGGACTTATGGGGGATGAAGTCCAAGGTTCAAAATCTCCATCTATACATACTCCCCTATGATCCTTTGGGAGACCAGTCTCCCCAATGGATCATAAAAACATAATCAACATATAAATTGCAATAATTTGTGGATAAAAGGGGAAAAAGGAACAAAATCAATGATTGCTAGACACAATGACAAAAAGCCAATTAGGGGGCAGTCCCCTTTGTCATAAGAGTGTACATTCAAAACAAATGCATTCAACTCCCCAAAGTTTAATCAGCTGCATCCCAAAGTTCATTCTGGATCTTCTTAATGCAGTGTAGGTTTCTGCAGGCATCTTCATAGTGCCTTCTCCAAACAGATTCATTGTCTGGATTCTGGGGAGATGGCAAATTTCTTATCCTGAAATTACTCTCAAAAGAACTTAAACTTTACATTATAGATTATAATACATACATTCTGATTATAAAACATACAAATCCCCCTGAGGAGAATTAATAACACATTCTCCCCTGAAGAGGGTTAAGGCCAACACCCAGATCAGCTAAGGATACATGGCTGAGTTTTGGGATTGTATGAGTTGATTGGCAAAAGAAATAAAGATTTTAAAAAATCCAAAGAAAAGAGAGAGAAAAAAATAACTTGTGAATGAAATGTAAAATGTCAAAGTCTTCTGTACACAAATGTAGGGAAAAATAAACTTATAACAAGTCCTTGAATCAAGGCCCAAGTAAAATGATTTAAGCACATACTCAGTCATTAGCCAGGACTACAGAAAGTTTGCCACATTATAAGAGAGAAAAAGAACTAGATTCTTGTGTGAAAGGGAAGTGTCATTCCTTGGTCTGATTTGCCTTCACTCTCTGGGATGGGGGGAATCAGGATGATAGCCAACCTTTGGTACTTGACTAGGATGTGGCTCAGGAAATGCTGGCCTCTAACATATGTCAGAACAGCTGCACCCTCAAAACCCAAACACTAGGTTCAAGTCCTTTAATATTTGTGTAGAAGTTCATCAATCCTACCTGGATTAGTATGGTCTTTTTTGACCTTGTGCTCCTACACACTGTGCAGATTCTCATCAATCCCATTGGGATTGGTTGGTCTCTTTGAACTTGTGCTTCTTTGCACTGTATAGTGGCTCTTTTGTTCCATTCTCCCGGAATCAGACATAAACATTAATCACAGTCCCATAACATTTATCAATAAGTGTCAGGTTTCCATAGTCTAAAGCTTTTGGGTATGCATTATAGCAAATATATATTTATATTAAACTTATATTACTATAAGATCTAAAAGGATTAATATTGATAATGTGTTCAAGTACAAAAATGAGAGAAAAAACTCAAATACTGTATTGCACATACAAGGGAAAAGAATAATAAAAAAGAATGTTTTCAAGATAGCGGCTTAGATGGAGCAAAACTTCAGGCCTACGGCCTTTACCATACCAAGATAGAGAACAGAGCACTTCAAGAGGAAAGAAGACCAGGTTTAAGAGCAGGACAGAGCAGAGGGACCCTACTGCTGGACAGCTCAGTGAAAACACTCCATTTTGTCCCCCCACTTTTTTTTCCTCTAGAGGTTTTAGCTTCAGGGCATATTAAGCACTACAGACTAACCTAGTCCAGGTTTAATCCCATCAATTGGACAGAAGAAGTCTTCAGAGGGCAGGGAAACTCCAATACCCCTCCCCCATAGACTGCAGAGAACGTAACTACAAACCTCCATTGCCAGCTGGGGGAAGATCTTTCATCAAAGCTCATTAAATCCATCTCCTTAAACTAGCAGAACAGAGAAGGGAAAAAATATGAGTAAACAACAGAAAAAGAGAAAAGAAATTATAAATGGCAGTTTCTTTCTAGGAAGCAAAAAAAGAGCAAATGAAATAGAAGATCAATAATCTCCAGTGAATTGGACACAGGCTTTGGAAGATCACAGTTTCCTCAGCTATAAAATAGGGAAATTCACAGAACCTATCTTTCAGGGTTGTTGTGGAGATCCAACGAGATTGTATTTGTAAAGTTCTTAACACTATGCCTTGCACTTCATAGACACAATATGAATGTTAACTATTATTAGCATGAATAATGATGATGATAGAGACAAGTAGGTGGATCAGTGAATAGAGGCAGATATACAGACAGGAAGTCCTGGATTCAAATCTGACCTTAGACACTTCTAACTGAATGACCCAGGGCAAGTCACTTAACCCCAATTGCCTAGCCCTTACCGCTCTTTTGCCTTGGAAACTATATTCAGTATTAATTCTAAGTCAGAAGTTAAAAGTTTTGAAATAATAATAATAATAGTGATAAACCAATGTTGACTTGATTTTAAATTTAGCCTTAGCTTTCCTTGTCATGTCCAGTGGCTGAGTTCTTAGAGTGTAGCAGGACTCTCTGGTGCTAGGTGTATCACAAAGTGACTTAAAGATGAACTAAGAGTTCAAGAAAGCCATGAAGAAAGGATGTGTTAGAGAATAGCTTCCAAATACATCTATCTGGAGGAGGCAGTCTCTCACACACACACACACACAGACACACACACACACACACACACACACACACATTCACACACACACTCCACAACATCTCAGTGTGCAAGAGCAGGAGGGATCAAAAGGATAAGAGGAATGAGGGAAATTAAAAATCTGGAAGCAGGAAAGTAGATGTGGGCAACAGGAAAAAGGCCTCTTGGTGCCTTTCTTGTCTGGAGATTGGGGTGAGCTCTGCCCCTCTTGCCTTTTAAAAACTCTGGCTTGCTGGGATTCATGAGCCAAATCTACCCAAAGTCACCCACTGGGACAGAATATGAGCAGAGGAGACCCTGGGGCAGCAATCCTGCAAGGGGCCCCTCTAATGATGATTCATTATTTGCAAGGGCTTTGGGACCCCTCTAACCTGGGAGCCCCACAGGGCAGCTGGGCCTTTTGCTATTCTGTGGTCAGCTGCATTGGAAGGGCTGGACCCAAAATGTCCTATTCTCCATCCAGAGTTCACTTCTCTGAAACAGCAACTCCTCTGTGCCAGTCTGGGGAATGGGACATCTACATTATCTTTGATCTATCATTTTTCACTTTCTCAGCTCTTGTTTCTTGTTGCTGTTCAGTCCAATCTGACTCTTCCTGACCTCATTTAGGCTTTTCTTGGCAGAGATACTGGAGTGACTTGCCATTTCCTTCTCCAGCTCATTTTACATATTAAGGAAATTGAGGAAGTGCTTTACCATAGCTAGAAAGTATCCCAGACTGGGATTGAACTCAGGAAGATGAGTCTTCCCGACTCCAGGCCTGGCACTCTATCCACTGTGCACCTTGCTGCCTCCCCTCATTACTCCTTTATAATGAATGATTTTGTCCCCTTCTTGTGCTAGGGACACTTTTGCCATACTTAGCTTTTTTCAGGCAATCCAAGCATTANTCCTTCCTTCCTTCCTTCCTTCCTTCCTTCCTTCCTTCCTTCCTTCCTTCCTCCTTACCTCTCTTTACTTTTATAGCAAGCATTACTACAAGCATTTCTTTTAAAAAAATATTAATGGTGTAAAAAATGAATTCCCAGGCAGATCACCCCCCTCCCACCTCCCTACACTGCAGAAGGCAAAAACTGACCAAAACGGGGCAGCTGGGTAGCTCAGTGGATTGAGAGCCAGGCCTAGAGACAGGAGGTCCTAGGTTCAAACCCGGCCTCAGACACTTCCCAGCTGTGTGACCCTGGGCAAGTCACTTGACCCCCATTGCCTACCCTTACCAATCTTCCGCCTATAAGTCAATACACAGAAGTTAAGGGTTTAAAATTTAAAAAAAAAACTGACCAAAACCCTAAGTTTCTAAATGATGCCTTTTGTGTTTTGCTTTATTGCTTCTTTCTCTGGAGGAGCACATTCACCAAGTCATTCTCAGACATCGATTCTGTAGCCATCCATGTGTGTAGGGGGAGAATTTCAGGATCTCCTCACCTTTAGAATTAATTTTGCCAAAGGCTTTTGTCTCTATTTGGAATGCCACAATTCTCCCACTCCTGTCACCTTCAGAAAAGTCACCCATGAAACTGGTATCAGTTATCAGAGAGCCAGGAAGAGCTAGGCAGAAGGAATGAAGTGACTTGCCCAGGGTCACACAGTTAGGACGTGTCTGAGATCAGATTTGAACCTGGGACTTCCTGTCTCCAGGCCTGGCTTACTATCCATTGGATCACCCAGCTGTCCCCCTCCCCCAGAGGGCAGATTTTGATGAGGGGAGAGGAAAGATATGGAGATGCTGTAATGGAAAGGGTTAATAAGAGTCCCAGGCAAGTGGCAGCAAGGCAGAAGCCAGTCCTCCTTATCATGTTGCCTTGGGCAGTTGACCCTGATGGAATTCAGACGCTGCCCCACCTTCGCTTCATTTCCTCACTTTCTCATCACATCCAGACCACGCAGAAAACTGATGCAGCATCCTCTGTCTGAGTCCTTGTCCGGCCCTCCAGCCAATTGAAAGCACAGCCTTTGCCCTATTCCATGTCCTTCCACAGCCAAAGGTGGGCAATCCACTGGATGACCAATCCCTAATCTTGGGGTTCTAGAGCACCCAGAACAAATGCCTCATTGCTTTCCAGATGGGCAAATGAGAACAGTTAGAACAAATGCCAAGTAAGGCTCAGGTACTGATCTCACGAGATGCAGGAGGGGACCCAAGGTGTGGCCTTCTCCAGCCAGACGGGCTTTTTCTTCAAGCTGAAATCACAGCTGGGTAAACCCTGGTGGCTGCCCCCCAAATCTCCTACATAATCTCGCCAAAGGCCCCGAGTCAAGGCTCCCAGCTCCAGAAGGCAAGGAAAAGAGGTACATAAGTCTGTTCCAACCTGGAGCCACCCAGCCCCCTCCCGGGGTGAGCTCCCCACTCTAAGTGGGGGACGCCACTTGTAATTAGCTCTGATCGGAGCCAGAAGCCCCCAGCAGTGGTGCAAACAGGTTTTAGAGGGCCAGCTGCCCACCCTGAATAAGTTCCTGAGCTCCTTTCTTCTAAGGAGGTTTGACTATTCCAAAGAAATTCCCTCTCATAAGGGGAAAGCGAGGGACGTGATTTAAACAGTTTCAAACGCACAGGACCGAGCAAAGCTTGGGGTTATCAGAGTTTCCTCCGAGGGAGAGTCTAATAACTTGGGGCTGTCAGTTCTCATCAGGGCTGCCTTTCATTTTTCCCAGCAAGCTTAAAAGGGAGAGAAGAGCCAGAAAAGAAGGAGGAAGCTGAGGAGCCAATTGCCACTAACTCCAACAATGGGGACGACTCTTGGAGAGCGTGTTCATGGTGGGGGTAGAAAGGGGGCAATTCGTGCTTCATTGCTCTTAAATATCCCCAGCCCCAACCTTCTGCCCTTGCCATTGGGTGCACCAGGCAGCTAATGGCAAAAATGAGAGAGAGCATCCCAAAGACCCACAAAACGCCCGGCTGCTTAGTCTACCTGCTCACTAGCCTGCAGACCATGACATGCAAATAGTAATAAGAAGAGGAGCTTCCTATACATCTGCCATCTCATTTGCTAGCAGGCTGGCCACTTGGGCCCATCCACAAACCATGAGAGGCAGAAGAGGGGAGGCTAGCAGCAGAGGAGCCACCAAGTGACCTCGAGGCAGTGAGTGAAGTTCGGCAAAGCCCTTTCCATACAGGATCTCATCTCCCACCTGGCATCCTAACAGTTAGGAGGGCATCAGTCTGTGTAGCACAAGCCTCTCACTCTACAGGTGGAGAAAAGTGAGGCTCAGAGGAGTACAGGAGCAGGATTTAGCGCTAAAGGGGAAATTAGATGTCAGCTAGTCCAAACTCTTCACGAGTGACTCTTCCCTAAGGTCTCAAAGGCAGTAAGGTTAGGATTCAAACCTAGGACTTTAGGTTCTAAATTCAGTAAATACTCTTATCATACAACAACCTCATAAAGTTGTTGCTTTTATACCCATTTTACAGAAGAGGAAACTGATATTCTATTTGCCTACCATTACATTAGTTCCAAAGGCAGGATTTGAACTGGGGGAGGGGAGGAAAGTTGGGGTGGTAGGTATTAAGAATAAACATTTATTAAGCACCTACCACATGCCAAATACTATACTAAGTGCTTTGCAAATATCCTACCTGACTTCAAGTTCTGTGTTCTTTCCATCACTTGAAATGGCCTTTTAGACTGATTTGGAACAGCAAAGTTCCAGGGAGTGGGAGGAAGTTTGGACATTGAAGGCTGGATCTACCAGAAATGCACAGACAAGAGCGTATTTGGAAAGCCAAAAGTTACTGTTTTAGTCTATGCTATCCCAAGAGCAAATGAATACTAAAAGGTGTTCAATGGCACGTGCACGCTTACACGCAACACACTTCACATGCAGACTTTGCTATGAGCAAGTCTGAGGTAGGTCCTACAGGTGTTGCACTACCTCCTCAGGTTCTCTCAGTCCTCTCCCTTTCAGCCCCACTTTAGCCCTGTTCCAGTCCATTCTCTGCCTGTCCTTTCCATGGTACCCTCTGGAATTCCTGTTCCTTAGTAAACAAACTCCCCTACACCTTGGACCTCTTGGTCCTCTATTCTTCTAGCCCTCACCAAGCCTGATTCCCCTACTCTGACCACACTAACTATTGGCTCCAGCACTGGAGAGACGGTCTCTCAACAGCACCCCACCCCCTCCACATTGATCTTACCTTGTCCCCTTTTGTCACTTCTGGACACTCTCTTTCAGGTCTTCGCTCAGTAAATTTTCCTTTTTGGAAAGTGCACTCGAAATTTTCCACTCGATCAAAATTATAGTAGCTATGCTATGCTGACACCCCACCAAGTACTGTCCCTCCTTTCTCGAGGAGCTCAGTACCTGGCCCACCAGCTTCTCCCCCTCAGCTACTGCCCTTGTACTGTGGGACTTTAATGTCTACTTGGATGCTTTCTCAAGCTCCCTTACCTCTCTGCTCCTAAACATCCTTAGCTCTCCTGATCTCCCTCCCTCTCTCTCAGCCATATGAAGGGATGGTCACCCACTACACGTCACTGTTTTCACCAGAAGTCCATTTTCTTACTTAAACTCTGACATTCTCTTGACCATACCTACTACCATTCCACCTCTCTGCCTGCTTTCCTCCTATACTTCTATTTCATTTTCACTGAGACTTCCATTGGAGGCTGCGGGGAGTCAGGAAGGTGTGAAATCAAATTCCGTCTCAGATACTTAATTAGCTGAATAACCCTGGAGTTATGTAACATGTTGCCTCTGTTTCCTCAACAGCATCTACATCACTTTTTTATTTTGTTAGGATCAAATGAGATAAGTTTGTAAAGCACTTAGCACAGTGCCTGGCACGCACAGTAGGTGCTCCATAAATGTCCTCTTCCCTCTCCATTCCTTTTATTGCTCAACTTTTTCTCATATAATATACTTCTTCTTTAGCCTCAGCCCAGTAGTGAGCCATTTCAGCTCTACATTTCTCATTTCTTGAATCCCTTGTTCTCTTATCAATTTGCTTCTCTTTTCTTGCCAAACTTCAGCCCTACATTACTCCGACCATCAGCCCCCTCAACTCCCATCTAGACTCTACTGAATGAACCTGAAGATTAGAGACATTACAAATTCAGGTTATCTACCCTCAACTAGACCCTCAGTTGACCAAATGACTGAAGCAAGTCAATTCTTGCATTCCTTCTTAACTGATTTCTTGTCGTACCCAGAATGGAAGCTATCCAAACCTTCTCTCCCCTCCTCAAGGCTCTGATATTTCCTTCTCCCAGATCTCTCAGCTAAGAGTGTCTAACTGAGAAATTCTAAAGGATCTTTTTCTTCTTTATTCCTTTTCATGCCAAAACTCCTTGACATCATTTTCCACTCTATCCTCCTTTTTCCTAGACTCTAACAAAGAGATGGCCTTCCCCCTTGTTTATTTCCAGTTACCCATATGTGGACCTGGTTTTAACTCCTTCCATTTTCTCAGTCAGATTATACTCTCAATCATCATCATCACCATCACACACACACACACACACACACACACACACACACACACTCTGTCTCTCTGCTTCTCTGTCTCTCTAATTTTCAGTTCCTCTCTATCAACTCTTTCCTTTCTTACATCCTTTGAACACACTCAAGTCTTCTCCATCTTTAAAAAAGCATCATGAGACAATGCCATGTGGAATATTGTCTTCTAAATCTCCTCAATTTCTCAAACTACCTGAATACATTTTCCATACTTGCTGCCTCCATTTCTTTTCCCCTTACTCCTCAGCCCTTTAGAATCTGGCTTCATCACTCAACTGAAACTGCCCACTCCAAAGGGATTGATTGATAATCTTTTACTTACTCAATCTAACGGCCTTTCTTAATCCTTGCTTTTCTTGAATTTGTTTCCTTTGTATTTCATCTGTTTGTACACTGAATATGTACTTGTTATTTCCCTCATTAAGAGGACAGCTGAGGGAGAGGAGATATTTCATTCATTAACTTGTACCCCCTGGGGTTGCACAGGGCCTAGAACCCAGAAGGCTCCTAATATGTCTGTCAATCAGTTATTCCCTTTTTGTACATGAGGAAACTGAGGTTCAGAGAAGTTATAGAACAAGCTTAGAGTCACATAGTTCATAGGCTCCAGAAGTGACGTTACAATCCAAGCTTCTCCTTACTCCAAGGTTAGTGCACAATCCATCATACTATACTTCCCTTCCCTTCCCCTTTGAGTTGGTTAACTTTTGATTAAAACATTGAGTTACTCTGCAATTGTATTATGTGGCAGAAGAAAAGAACCCTTCTTAAAGAAAATGGTTCAAGAGCTGATAAAGCCCAAGTGGGTCCTCCTTCCCTCACTCCACTCTCCCAGTCTCCTCTGTTACAACATTCTCCCTCCATGTGTGGGAGTGAGGGAGAAGACTTTACAAAAATGCTGCAGGGATAACTTGCTATTCATTTTTAACATCTCTAGTTCTTTGAGGTCAATGATGTAGCAACCTATATCCAACTCAATTCAATGAGTATCTATTAAATATGAGTCAGGCACTGTGATAAACACTGGGGGTACAAAGAGAGGCAAAAAAAAACAGTCACTGTTCTCAAGGGCCTCGAAGTCCAAGGGAGGGATACAACATGCAACCAACTATTGACAAACAAAATATAGATAGGATCAATTGGAGATGGTCAAAAGAGAGAAGACTAACATTAAGGAGTCATCCTCTATCTTCTGCCTTTCCCATATTGTTGACCAAAGCTCAACTTCTGTCGTGTGAACTGAGGGGCTGCAGCCTCTAAGATCTCTCAATATATCATTTATTGTCATTTTCTGGATCCTTGATATAATACATGCTCAGATGAAAATGTAAGAATTAAATTTTAATGGTTGAGTAAAATATATGAAAATTATAAATAATATGGTAGTTGCCAATTCCAAGTATTATTGCTCAAAGTTGAAATGATCTTTAATAGCTTTTATTTACAAAAGAGATGGAAAGAGTAAAAGCAGAGAAATACAAAAGGGTTGAGAAGACATTAGTCTATCTAAATATTGCTCCAGTGCTGGACTCAGCCAGGACTTGTTGATCTTCAACCTGAATTAAACTTTCTCCAGAAGACAGGAAGGGAAAGTCAGCTATTCATTCATCTAAGTTCCCTCCAAGAGGTAGGTCAAGACAATGACTCAAGCTGAAGATGATTTCTGAGGCTGACCTTCTTGAAGTTGACTTCCCTCTTAAAGTCCAACTCCTTCTTGAAGCCAACTTTTTTCTTGGAGTCTACTTCCTTAGCTCCAAAAATTCAGGGCCTTTTACAGTGACTTCTTGTCTTCCAAATTGTCTAGCACTGTCCAGGGTCAGTGTTTGTGGGAACCAGTTCTCACCTTCTGGAGGGGTGAATACTCATCAAAAGGGTTCACAGATGCCTGCTTGATTGAGTTTCTGAGGGAGTGAATTCTCTAAGGGGTTTTCAGCTCCTCCACCTAGTTCAAGCTTGTGTTGATTCAATCAAAAGGTGGACAAAGGAGAGTTAATCCTGTCTTCACAATTTAGTGAGGTACTATGTAGGGGTACTTAGGTTATTGTTAACCAAAGTGTTAGCTCCAACTAGGCAAAGAGAATAAAGGATTCCCTTTCACAAGTGTAAACTCAAAGAGAACAAAGAATTCCCTTTTACAAATGGAACCCAAAAATAATCAGCGTGGGAAGAGTAGATTAGTATTTGTTTGCAGAATGTACTTGGATAAATTCAAAATGAGCTGAATTGAATTGAAGCTGTTGAAGAGCCAAAAATGACTACAAAGTCTTCATAGGACAGACCTGAGTGTGCTATTCTCAAAATGAATGGTCAGCTTACAGAAGCTGGTTTGTTACCTTTTTTGTTGGTTGAGGGCTTGGGAAGCCTTGGGAAGGAGACAGAAGGGGCAATGAACAGCTTGGTTGCTTCCCTTGCCTCACCTGAGTTAGGGTGGAAGCACAGGTGCTTTGATTTGTTGGTCAAAGCCTGGTTCAGGGGCCTGACAGGGGAGGGAGGAGGATCCTTGTGTATATATTACCTATTTGCTGCCTAGTCAGTTGGCACTTCTTAGCCCAAATTGAAGTGCTCTTTATCACGAAGGGGAATAAACAACTGACTCTTTTCACTCCAAACTTCTGACTCCGATTCTGTTTATTTGAGTGAGTGGGGCACTGGTGCTCATTTTTGAGTGAGGCTCTTGCCATCAATTTTTATCTCATAGTCCACAAACTAAATCACAGGAGAAACTCTTGAAAGAAAGAGATGTTTAAACTCTAGAAGAAAAACTGTAGGCAGGCAGGAGAACTGCCTTCAAGTGCTCTGTCTGAAGGATCTTTAGGGGAAAGCAAGGTGGGATTCGTTCTATGGCTGTTCAGCTCTGAGCCCTTTCTTCTCCAAGGCTATCTCATCTTGTATAGAATGGCTGGTGCATATGTTATCTCTCCCATTAGAACTCCAGCCCTTACCACAATGTTTCATCAGTGCTTGGTATTGTCTGACTTATCCTAAATGTTTGTAATAGAAACATAAAACACGTTAATAAGACTTCTTAATGTATGTGTAAAAAATATAGGACAGAACTCAAAAGTCTGAGAGATGGGTTTCTGATTTTTCCTACTTGGTGAGACAGATTTCTTATACTTCAACTCCACCAGGATAGATATTTAAGATTTTTTCGTTGTTGTCTCTCTCCTCGGCAATCCACACCAGGCTTCTCTTACCAATATACAAAGCATCTGTGTTCCCATCTGTGTGGAGAGCTCCCCGTGTGGAAGCAACTACTCATCTACGACTTAGTAGAGAACTCTGAGGGTTGCCTGTTGGACACAGGGGAAGTGACTTGTTCACAGTCACTCAGATTTTCAATGTCAAAGGCAGGATTTGTAGTCAGGTCCTCCTGATTCCAATGCCAGCACTCTATCCAGTACCCCTTACTGATTCTCAACTGCTCTGTAGATGACTTCAACAACAACAACACATTTGTTAAGTGAAATCATGCTGAATCTGACGTGAATGGAGTGGAGTGGAGGGGATTAAAAGAGGGATTCCTGCAACCTCAGGTTTGAGGTTGGACTAGACAGTCCCTTCCAACTTGAAAATTCTGGGATCACCCAAATGAAAGATTGATGGTTATTATGTCCAAGAACCACATCCTTTTGTGTAGACGTCTCTGCAGTCCTGGATGGTATACAATAGGAACCAGTTTACAGTGGGAGAAGCAGCAGGGTCCTCATCAGTTCTCAACCAAGTCCAGAGCACTCATGGGTCCATACACAGGTCAGCGGTGATGATGGCACTCATGAGGAAAGTAATGTGAAATAAGCTAATGCCAACTTCTCTTCCGTCCCCATTCCCCTCCCATTACCTCTGTCCTTTGCAGGTCCATGCTGACCTCTGTCTTTGGCCCATTTCAGGGGAACAGGTGTGCTGGGAAGCAAAGCTCAAGGGCATGTAGCTTGATCAGGTCCCACTCCTACACCCTCCCACAGCCTTCCCCCTAGGGGTGAGTTCCCATAACCACTTCTTTAGTTCAGGAAGTGCCCATATTGCTTTGGTTTCTTCTTACTGGGCACAGCCTGTCCCATGTTGAGCTAACATAAGACTTCTCTTGTTTGTATGTGCAGCTGGTGGGCATATGCCTGTTCCTGTTTCTATTTCTTTCTGCTCATCTTCTTGTCTTGTTTTCACCCCCCTCTGAGTTGTTTTTCTCATGGACCCACTGGAAGAAGCATTTTTTACATTAATATGGATTTTCTTCTTTTTTCTTTCTCTCTTGGCAAAAACATGATCCAATTGAAGCCAGATCTCTCCTGCTCTGTCCTGGGCTTTAGCATATGGGGGTCTTTTCTGTGCCCCACACTGTAAAAACAGATGCTTCAACACCATAAGCTTAGAGTCAATTAATAGGAAAGGATACAGGCTCTTAGGAGAATGATTTAGCTTGGCTTAGTTTAGACCCAATCCCTAGCCCATGGTGGCCTGTGGTCCTTCTCCTTTTATCCAGATGCCATTGAGGATAACTCTCTATTATAGATCATGGACTTCTGCCAGCAAGAATAACTCACAATGATAGAGAATTTGAGAGCTTTCCTATCACTTTCTTTAGACACACCCTTCGAGGTAAGCAGCACAGATTTGATTATTGCCTTTATTTTAGAGATAAGGAAACTGAGGCTGAGAGATGCAAGATTCATACTCATTTCCACACACCAAATCTAGTGTTCTGGACACCACAGTAGGTTGCCAATTAGAGAGATAGACTAGACCATGTATTTCTTCAACCATGAAAGCCATTAGAGAAGTCCAGATAAGGAATATTCATGAATGTCACTTGGATGTCTAGGTGGGAAAAAATTGTTGAGGGAAAGGTGAGGTAAGAGAAGTAAGAGGTATATTACTACAATTGTCCTGCACACTTGTAGGACATAAACCACTTTAATTGAGCCTTGCTACTAATACAAGGATCTGTTATGGATTTATCCTTTTTTACTCATAATTTTTATATACATAGATTTTGAGATTTTTTTTCTAGCAAAATGTAATTTTTCTTCTATTTTTTATGTTTTTGGTTTTTATTTGGACAATTGACTCATATACCCTATAAATCAACCATGTATCCTGAGTTGATTTGGGTGTTGGTCAACACCCTCCTCAGGGGGATTGTATAATTTTCGTAAAATCCAAGATTTGAAATTTTTTTTGAGAGAAATTTAAGGAAAAGAAATTCACTAACTCCCCCAATCAAGAAAATGGACTTTTTGGAGAAGGTGCCATAAAGAAACCTACACTATATCAGAAGATCCAGAATGAACTTTGGGATGTAGTCAACTGAACTGAAGGGGGTTGAACACATTCATTCTGGATGTAAACTCTTATGCCAAAGGGAATTGCCCCCTAATTGCCTTTTTGTCAATGTTCCTACCAATCATTGGTTTTGCTCCTTCTCTTTTATTTCCCTCTTATCTCTATTGTAACTTCCTCTTAGAAAGTGCAATATTGTATGCACCTCTAGCTAGAAGAACCTTTAGAGATATAAGCTAGTCATGTGAAATGATTCATTGGGCTAGGCTATTTATTTACTAGGCATGTAAATTTGAGAGATTTCAACATGCTCATCTCCCAATAGAATCACCGTGGGGATTATGAAAGGGAATTCTTTATTCCCTTTGTCTATTTTGAGTTAATCAATCAAGAACTTAAAGTACCCCTACTTAACACTAAGTAAGAGAATTCACAAGTCACTTACTAGAGAAAACTTTCACCTCCAAATGGCACTGCCCAGCCCTGGATAATGCTGGGCAAATTGAAAGACTACAATTGGTTTCTGTGAAGAGCAGGAGAGACAGGAAATGATGTGGGAAAAGGGGTATAAAAGAAGAGACCAACATGGTCTGGTGTTTTTCCTTCCTTGGTTTTTGGAGAGACTGGTTCCTTGGAGGCACTCTTCCTTTGGATTCTATGTCAGTGAGTAGAGCTGAAGAGACATGTTTTTCCTTGGAGTCATTCTGCATTGGTGGAATTCTGGCTGAAGACACCACCAGGACTTCTGGTTGAGGACTACCAGAAAATCCATGTGGAGATTGGGACTTGGGGAAGCCTCTGCCAGGGGCTGAGCTGGATTTCGCTAGAGTAGCACTTAGAGCTGGTAGGTTAGACCAGGCTTTGTCTCCTTCCTATATTTCTCACTTTCACTATTTCTATCTTGTTGTAAATAAAAGCTGCTCACAGTCATTTTGACTTGGGGCTTTATATATTTATAAACGGCAATCACAATATTATTTTTTAACTCTCACATTGTGTCAAACCTAATTTAAATCTTATCTGATGCAAAGTGAAGCAAGAAGAACCAGAAGAACAATGTATATAGGTAACAGAAATATAAATATTATATGATGATCAACTGAGAAGGACCAAACCATTGCTAGCAAAGCAAGTCTCCAAGATCACTCCAAGGGACTAATGATGAAAATGCTATTCATAGTCAAAGAAGGAACTATTGGCGTCTGAGGCATATCAAAGCATGACGTCTTCCACTATATTTCTTTCACAATATTTGTATTGCATGTGTGATATATGTCTTCTATAATGAAATGAGCAATATGGAAATATGTATTACATGAAAGTATGGGTATAACCTATGTCAGACTATTTACCTCCTCAGGGAAAGAGGAGAAGGGTAGGGAGGGAGAAAATCTGAGTTCTAAAATGTCAGAAAACAATTGTCAAAAATTCATTGTAGATGTAACTGAAAAGAGTTTTTAAAAATGTCCAAAATAGCATTTATTAAGCATTTATATAACATTTATTAAGCGCTTATTATATAAAAGGAATTATACTGGGTGCTGGAGGTACAGAGGCAAAAACAAAATGTCTCCTGCCTTAAAGGAATATCCCATTGGAGTGATAAAAAATGTTCAAGAAAGCCAATGCAAAATATTAATGATATAATTTTAAGAGTTGGAGGGTTAGCAGGTAGGAGGTACTGTATATGGAAAGACTTCATGTAGTGAGTCACATGTGACCTGTGTCAGTTGTGGCAGCTGTGACTCTAATGGTGGCAACTTCAGACACAGTGAGGAGGAAACGGAGATGGCATTTTGGGTGGCAGGGTGGAGGGCAAGAAATTCAGGATCCTTTAAGTCACACTCCTGGGCTTGAGGAATTCCCTTTAGAAGAGGAGGTTGAAAAAGAACCTTCTTAAACCAGGCATGCACCCTAACAGAAGGCTAAGAGGAACCTGGTATCCAGGATTGTGTTCCTTTTTGCCTGCAATATTTCAGGAAGGATATTGGCAAACTAAACTCTGCTCTACTCTAGCCCATGGTATTGATTCTAAAGAGATTTCTGCTACCCCAGCAGAAAAGGTGGAGTGATGATAGGGCTAGATGAGAGCCCTATCAGATAGACAGAATGACTGAATGCAAAAGGGAAGTCATTCATGATTCAATGTCAAATCCATCCAATTCAATCCAAGAAGCATTTACTGAGCATTTACCACGTGCCAGCTACCATTCTAGTTATATGGGATGCAGAGACAAAATTAAATACAGACCCTGGTCTCCAGTTGCTTACATTCTCCTAGAAGTGCAGCCAGGCAAAAAGGTCAACATTATACTTGTCTATTTGAAGGTGAGGATGCTCAGGAAAGGCTTCCCACCAGCAATTAGCACTAAAACTAATGCTTTAAAGAAAATAAGGCATCTAAGAGGCAGAAGGGATGAAGGAGCATTTTATATATATGGGTACAGTCAGGGCAAGTAAGTGGAGGCAGGAGATCCAAAGCCAAAGTTACATCATGCAGTTCAGTTAGAACATAAATTGTATAAATGGAAACAATGTGAGGAGACCCTGGAAAGGCAGGATCTGGGTTTCACTTAGGAAACTCTCCAAAACTTTACAGTGCAATGTAGAGGTCTATTTGCACTTACAGAGAATTTCCTCAATAAGACTGAGTTTCCTATAACAATCATAGATATTGTTCTTTTTTTAAAACCTATATATGTGTGGAGAAAGTAGTACACTTAGAGTCTTGAAGATCTGTGTTCAGATCCTGCCTCTGAAATTTCCTTGTTTTTTAACTCAGATGTCACTTCATCTCCATTTGTTTCAGGCCATTCCCAGAAGATTTATTGCTAAAGCCATAGAGAGGTGGCAATCTGCACAGAGGGAGTTTCCTTATTGGGAGTTTCTTGTGTTGATCCAATCACAAATATTTTTCATATCCATATATCAAATTCCATTACAATAACCTCAGGGATGCAAGAAAATCACTTTCTAAACTTTAATATGCCAAATCAAGCTGATTTATCACTCTCATCATCCATTTCTCCATGTAGCCAAATGATTTTCCAAACCAAGCCAATGACCCACTTCTCTGAAACAAGCTTCCATGGAAATAAAAACTAAAGAAACTGCCTACCCCTTAGAAGCTGTTGTAAGAGGACTTGGCCTAGACTTCTTTCCAGAGCCAATCTCTACATGTAAGCAAAACTCTAGACTCTGGGCATGCTGCCCAGAAAAGAAGAGAAGACATTCCAAATGAGGTTTCCAATAAAGTCATGCTCTTTTGGCTTCATGTCCCATCACTGTATATGTTTCATGCTCTTCAATCTCAGAAACTGAGAGGATATTTCATAGAGCCCTGTCTCTAGCTCCTGTGTGACCCAGAGCCAGTCATTTCTTATGTCTAAGTCTTAGTTTCCTTCTCTGTAAATAGAAGGGGATAGATTAGGCTAATTTCCAGTCTGTTTATGTTCCAACCTATGCTCCAAAAGGTGATGTGAAAAAGTCATCCAAATAACACCGAGTAAATTTCCAAGGTTGGAGCCAAGATGGCAGAGTAAACCAGAGCAGCTCCAAAGTCACCATGAGAATACTCTCCCACCAATATTTAAATATCACCACAAAATGAATATAGGAGTGAAAGAACCAACAAGGAGATAGAATGAAGCAACTTTCAAGAAAAGAAAAACCCAAAAGGTAGGCAGAGAACATCTGGGACATTGGGGTGAGAAAAGAGTACAATCAGCAAAATCATAGCAAGTAGTGAAGAGCAAGCCAAACACCATCACCCCACAGCTGCCATCCCAGGTTCAGAATCTAAGCCCAAGTCAACATCCAGATCCTGAGATCCTGCCTAGGCAGATAGTGGTCCAAGCCAATACACACCTCTTGAAATTTCAAACCTGTGGAGAAGTCCAGAGTCCCAGTCCAGGGCAGTCTGGACTGAAGAGAACTGATCCATGTGAGTGAGCCCAGAGCAAAGCCACTAATCCCAGGCTGGATTTGGGATGAGGCCATAATTCACATTTTGGGGTGGCTGATAGTACTAAGAGGGGTCAACTTGGATCTTTTTGCCTAAATCTTGGGGTGGAACTCCAAGACAAGGCAATCAATGGTGTGCCTGATTAGAACAAGCACACAGCAAGACCAAAAACTTACACCTAAGCCTGGGGCTACAATTTAAGTAGTTCCTTGTTAAGTAAGTTAAGTTCCAATTACATAGTTAATTTGATCAAGGTCAAATTAAGACCAGAAACTTATAACCAAGCCTAAGACAAGTCTTTGAGCTATCAGGAACAAGGGTCAATTGAGTTAGCAGGGAAAGGGGGCTCTTAGAACTCTTAGCCCTCAGATTTTAACATCATCCTCCAATAACTGAAATTGGTAAAAACACAGAAAATAAGCTGAGACTAGCATCAAGGAAGGACTGGTTTTAGAGGGTACCCCAAATCCCCAGAAAACAGAGCCTACATATAATTAGATAGGAAAATGAGCAAACTGAGCAAATGGTTTCTAAAGTTGGAGAAAGAAAAGAGAGAGAGGAAGGAAGGAGGGAAGGAAGGAAGGAGGGAGGGAAGGAGGGAAGGAAGGAGAGAGAGAAAGAAAGAGAGAAAGGGAGAAAAGGAGAAAGGGAGAAGGAGAAACAGAAGAAGAAATAAATAAAGAAAGAAAGAAAGAAAAAAGAAAGAAAGGAAGGAAGGAAGGAAGAAAGAAAGAAAGAAAGAAAGAAA
>NC_058133.1:519556754-519621725 GCF_016433145.1 Gracilinanus agilis
TCCTTCCCTCCCTCCTTCCTTCCTTCCTTCCCTCCTTCCTTTCTTTCCTCCCTACCTCCTTCCTCCCCTCCTTCCTTCCCTCCCTCCTTCCTTCCTTCCTTCCCTCCTTCCTTCCCTCCCTCCTTCCTTCCTTCCTTCACTCCTTCCTTCCCTCCTTCCTTCCCTCCCTTCCTTCCTCTCCAGCTTGGGTTTTTCTTGATGTCTAATGCACTGGACAAATCCACTGGCTGGATGATTATCTCTTTGTTGACCTATGGATGAGGAGCTTATGATTCTCAGTGGACCTTGGGCAGAAAACACAGAGCAAGGGCTTGTCCCCAGGCCTGTGACCGGAGAGCAGCTCCAGAAAGCAATCCAGGCCTCTGGGAGGACCAGGGCCTTCGCTCTAGTGTTTCATGAAAAGCCAGGGAGCTCGGAGTTCTGCAGATGCAAGTTTTCAATTAGCGTAGCCCTGGGCCCAGGATCATTCTGAAACACTCTGTGGTAACTTAAATCCAATCAGTTTGATTCCTCTCCAAACACGATTTATCTTGTAATCATCATTAGTTCAGTGAAGGGGAAAAAAGCAAACTCATTTGGGGACTTCTCGTGACTCATCTGTCCATGACTCGGGAGTGGGACTTGGTTTCCTTTTGGCTCATGCCTTGGCAGTCGCTCCTTTTGGCCTTCTATTTTTGTAGGCTCATTAGCATTCATTTTTCCTCCTCTCAACTTTTAATAGCCTTCAAAGTTAGTTCTTTCTGCCTCTTCCCAGAAGGGGGTGGGGAAAGGTTTGAAGCTCCCGGTGTTGCATTAATCAAAGGGTTTGCCGTTTGACCCTTAAATGTGAAACATGTTTTGGAACTGAAGTCGTCCCTTAAACAAATCAGGTTTCCTGGAAGGCCGTGGAATGCAGAATCAGAATTGCGTGCTGACTAGGGTACTTGGTCAACAAAGGAGCCAGCTCCATCTGTAGGCACTGGGTACCACCAAGACTCCTTCTGGCCTGGGCCACATGCCCATGGTGGAAAGTCCACCCAACAAGCACTGTGCCTGGCTGGGAGGAATTTCTTCTCAAGGCTTCTTGAATGATTGAAGGAGCAGACACTCAGTAGGTTCTGTGCCCTAAGCAATTTCACTGTGTGCTCACCCACACTCCCCTGCCGTCCCAGCTCCCACACCTGCTTCATTCTGCAAGGTTTGGTTTCTTCATTTGCACCAACATTCTTGGACACAAAAGCCAGTGTGGCAAGTGAGGAGAGTATAGGATCCAAGTTCAATTCCCTCCTCCTTTGTGACGTTAGGCAAAATATCACTGAACCTCCCCTGGCCTCAGTTTCCTCATCTAGAAAATATGGGGGTTGAACAAGACAAGGATTTTGAGTTCCCTTCCCATTCTAAATCAATGGTTATCCCTTGAAGCAATGCCACAAGGAATACAGTAGTACTACAGTTTTACAAATGGAGAAACGGAACCTCAGAGAAATTCAGTGGTTTTCTGGGTAGGGGTCACTCAGCTAGGAAGAGAGAGAGCAAAGACTCCAACCCATTCGATACACTCAAGTGACTCCCTACCATCCTCAGGATGAACTGAAATTTTCTTCCTGGCATTCAAAACCCTTCTGAACCTAGCCCCCTCCTGCCATTCCAGTCTTCTTATGCCTTACTTCCAACACGAACTTTCCCAACCTGGGACTCCAGGCTCCTCACTGGTCCAAGAACAAGAAAACCCATCCTGCAGCTCGAGGCATTTTCTTTGACTTTCCCTAATGCCTGAAACGTTTTTTCTTCCTCATCTCTGCCCACTGGCTTCTCTGACTTCCTTAAAACTCAACTGAAATTGTGCCTTTTCCATTTTTGCCGATCTTTCTTAATTCTCAGGCTTTCCTTCTATTGATTATTTCCTATTTGTCTTGTATGTAGCAGATTTGTACCTCTTTGCTCTCTTCTTGTTTTCTCCCTCATTAGATTGTGAGTTCTCTGAGGACAGACTGTCTTTTGCTTCTCTTTTCTATCCCTAACATTTAGAATAGACCTTGGAATAGAATAAATACTTAATGAACCATTATTGACTGACTGACTGACAGCTTATACCCAGATGTTTTCTCCATCTTCCCTTTCTGTGGCACCATTGACTCTTCCTCACATTCTATTTTGGGAACCTTGCAGCAGAGGCCAAATGAGTTTGGTCTCACTGTCACCATCAAGGAGAATGCAAGGCTATGGAAACATCAAGTCTGTTCTGTTTTGTGTCTGTTGTTGTCTTCCTTCTAGTTACATCTGCGAATACAGTCGAAATTATCTCACTCAACTGTTATCTGATGCCAAGCTCTCTACAGGCATACTTTCTCCTCAGTTGGTTTTTTTTTTTTTGGCTTTTTTTAAATCAGAGTTTGATGAGCTAATCCTACTTCAGAATACACCATGACTGTCCTCTCTAATGTTTTGCAAATGAGCTTGTACATCAAAACAAGGCAGCTCTGCGCTTCCATGTCCATTTATTTAGAAAAAGAAGTGTTTTCCCCTCCCATCCTGTGAGAAAATTCTAGGTTCTCTTAGTCTTACCCTTGAGTTACCTGTTCTGTAAACAATTAAACTTTTTCTACAAAGTGGAGAAAAGCAATGTTGGCATCTCTCTCTCTCTCTTGGACTAGTCACCATTTTTAAAAAAGTCAACAGGTTGGGCTGGAGCCATCACAACTTCACTCAGCATCTATAGCCATAGGCTTGAGAACATGAAGCTACTTTAGAGATGATATATTCAAATCCCATTTTACAGATAAAGAAACTGAGACTTGATGAGGTTTAGTAGCTTGCTCGAAGTCACAGAAGTCATAAGAAGAAAAGTGAAGATTCAAATTTATGACTTCTGATTCTAAATCTACTGTTCTTTCTTCCATCTGGTCCTGTTTTTTCATTTTTTCCTTCATTATATTTTCCTCTAATTTGTTACTAATTCTAATTTCTTACTGACTTTGACCATTTCTGGAAATGACTATTGTATCTGGATCCAGTCATTTCCTGTCTGTTGAAACATAGTTCTTTTGCACAATGTTCTGTACTGTTTCATTCATCTAGTGCCTTCAGAATCTCTTACCTAGTATATTCACTTGTTTACATGTCTTACTCCCCCACCCAAGTGGATGAATACTTGTTGGGGATAGTATAGAAGGGAAAACCTCCTCATTGCTTTATCTGTAAATTGTCAGCAAGGCAAGGCCAGAGCTGATAGACCTCAGTTTCCTTTTCTATAAAGAGAAGGGATAGGACTAGATGTTCATTCAAGTCCCTTCTAGCTCTAACTCTAAGATCCTGTGAAGAGAGAACTGAAGTAGAATACTTGGGTTAGACAAATCAAAGGAAAATAAATCTAGACATCTATATGGAGCCTTCATTCTTCCAGGCTAATTACATTCTCCTCTCAGGGTTCTAAGTGTACCCATGAAGGGTTAGACTGTCTCAAGTACTATCACCTTGAGTCCCCATCGGGGTGTGTTCCTTTACACACTGCTAGCCACGAGTAACTAGCACTCCACTTCTATTTAATCAATTAACGTTTACAAGTTAAAAACAAATTCTCCCCCTCCTCCAATAACTCAAGACAGTGATGGACAAACTACAGCCTGCGGGCCAGATGTGGTCCCCTGAAATGTTCTGCCTGCCGTTTGACATTATTCCTAATCTGACGAATACAATGAGTAGGATACAATACAATGAAACTTCGAAAGAGTTGTCTTTGAAACAGATTGACAGATGAGCATTTCCTTTCCTTTGGCTCCCTCTTTAAAAAGTTTGCCCATCCCTGCCTCAAGAGCATATTCTCCCCTATATTGTTGTAGACATTGTGGGGCTCAAATGAAATATGCCTTGTGGGTAGCCGTGGTTCCACCAAGTTCATATTCACATATAACACTGTTCTTGATGAGCCCTCATCTTGGTTACTGCTGGTTGGGTCCCAAAGGTTACTCCTTGCTTTTTGAAGTCTCTAAAAAGGTGCTGCAAAACCCACCATGGACACAGCCTCTGAACCTCTGAGTGGTGTTCTTTCCTGTCCTTTTAGAACACAAGGTTGTAACATCCAATCTCCTTCACCTAAGAAAGGTGGCACAATTACTAAGATAAAGAACGAAGACCTACATTCATGGACCATATGTTAGCCTCAGTTGAGGAGGGCCCAAGGATGCTCCATTTACAGCATTGTCTTTCACCAGAATGTGGCCAGACTGAAGAAGTCAAACCTAGAGAGGGGATGAGGTTGATTAGTACCTTCTGACTGTGGCTCCAATGCTTCACAATCACAGCCAATCACAGAGGCTTCTTCTATTCACTGCATGGTTAGCAGATCTGAACCAGTTACAGAATGTCTACACCTGCTCCAGAGTCTACATGGGCACTGCATCAGCCAAACATCACGTACATATACAAAGTCTACATCAGCCAAACGTTGTGTACATGTTTATACAAGCTGGGTTCATGGACCAATTCCCTGCTGTATGTCACATCTCCCAGCTTCATACTGAAACAGGGTGAGAGAAGGACCATCCGCAGTTACAAAGACAAATATAATGTCTCCAAATATAGAAGCCTAGTTTAATTGAGCCCATGAGAAAAGGTTCTGGGATTCTTAGCATAGGAAAAGTTGAATAGGAGTAAATAATGTGGAACTCTCATTTTTTACATAAGCTTGCTAATAAAATGTGCCAACTGGAAGATCTGAGACCAGGGCACACCTATCCTTACCCTGTTCTTCAATGATCTGGGTCCTATTATGCTATTATGGCCAGCTCAAGTCTCCACTTTTTAGGAAAGATGTTGAAGTTGGCCTGGGTCCAAAAAAAAAGAGTAATAAAAATGATTAAAGGCATGGAAAAGAGGTCTTCTGAGGAAAGGTGAAAAGAGTTCAAATTGACCTGGAAAAAAAGACTGAGGGATTACTTAATGCTCACAGTCTGGTTTATTCAGAGGGACTGTTGCCTGTCATCTGAAATGGGAAGATTGACTCCCTGAATCATTACAACTGCAGGTCAGCTTGGAAATCCTCGCAGTCATGACATTAAAAATGCAAGAAGGTGGGGGCAGCTGGGTAGCTCAGTGGATGGAGAGCCAAGCCTAGAGATGGGAGGTCCTAGGTTCAAATCTGGCCTCAGACACTTCCCAGCTGTGTGACCCTGGGCAAGTCATTTGACCCCCATTGGCTCCAAGACAGAAGTTAAGGGTTTAAAAAATGCAAGAAGGGGCTCACTTTTAGTTCCTGGAAACCTTTTAGAAGCTTTTAGAAAAGAGTATTAAAGAGAGAATTTGTAAGCTTGAGGACAAAGTAGTGAGAGACTCATCAAGAGAAAGCCATGATAAACTTCAACCATTTCTCTTCTAGACAGGCTTTCTAAGCTGATGGTCAGAAGATGGTTGGGAATGCCATATTCCCTGGTTTTATCATGATATTTGACAAGGTCCCCAATCTTGTCCTTGAAGGAAAAGTTCAATATATTCAGAACCGGTAAACAGTCAGATTCCCCCAAACATCCATGGGTAGCTACCATATATTCACTAGAAGTCGCCAATCAAGGGCCTCTGGGCTCTTTTTGGAGCCGTGTGGGGAAGAGGAAGGAAACAGGCATTGATTAAAGAGTGATTTTCACACTAATAAAATCAAAAGTCTGAAGAAAATAAATAAATATTTAATAAAATAAATATATTTTTAAAAATGGCAGTTATTAGAATGGTTGAAATGGGCAGCCTGAGGACAGAGTAAGTTGCTCATCATCAGATGTCATCCAACCGTCTGGGAGGCCATTGCTCAGAGATGCTTTCAATTCTGAACTTTCCTTGAAGGCAAATATGTGGAGACCCTTGAAGGAATCTTCTCTGAATAGCTGCCTTTAGGGGATTTGGAATCTGAGGACATTGATGAGGTGGCACAGTGGATAGAACACTTGTCTTGGACTCAGGAAGATTTGAATTTAAATCCACCCTCAGATACTTACTAACTGTATGATCTTGGGCAAGTCACTTCACCACTCTTTGCCTCAGTTTGTTTATCTATAAAATGGGGATGATAATAGCACCTACTTTCCAGGGTTGTAAGGATCAAATGAGGTCACACTTGTAATAATCTTGACAAACCTCCAAGCAATGAATCAATGTTTACTTTGATCATTCCCATTATCCTAGCTCTGACACGTGTGTGACCCTGGATGAGTGACTTCATTTCCCTTACTCTCACTTTCCTCCTATGTATAATAAAGATATTGGTCTGAATGTCCTCTAAGGTGCCTTCTTCCACCTCTGAATGCTCCTGTGTTAGGGCTTATTATCTTTTCTTTATTTCATTTCACCCAGGAAAAATCAACAGAAAGAATAAATTCTTCTCAGGGCCGGCAAGGTGAGAAAGAAACAATCAAGAGGGGAGGGAAGGGGAAGGAATCCAGCCTGCTCTCCCTCAGCCTCCCTCCCTTTCCTTCTCACAGCACATTAACCCAGGATGTGTCCAGGGATGGCCTCAAAAGAGGAGTCTCCTGCTCGTTTGGCATTCAGGGATTGGCCCAAAGAGTAGAAAGAGGCAGCAGCTAACCTGTCCAGAGCTGAGCTTAAACCAGCAAGCGGCTGGACCCTTCTGCTGCCAGGGTGGTCCAGGATGACCGTGTTTGTCCCCTTGGCCTAGTCTGGTTCAGCTCTGTTATCTTTGGAACTGGGGAGAGGAAGCCAACATGACCGCCATGAGCCTCCGCACATCCTCTCCCTGCTGAGGGATATTTGCCCAGGATCACTTCCTGGTCCCCAGAGATCCCTTCGGGATGGCTGGTCCCAGCTGCAGGCTGCACAGACTTAGTCCCAGGTCCCAGAGTCATGGCAGCACCTGGCCAGAGGGGTGGGGTGGCCGCCTTCCTCTCGCTTCCTCCAACAACAGCGTCGGCTCAGGTATCACTTGCCAATCAGTGGGAACTTGCACGTAAGTTGGGATTGTGGGAATCCCAGCCTAGCTTCGAGGCCTTTTGGAACCAGAGGATATTTGTGTGTTTAGTTCTATTTTTTCAATTATGCAGCATTTCTTTTTGCTCCCTCCCAGCTCTCCCAATGGAACAGAAAACACTTGTAATGAACAAAGGCAGTCAAGCAAAACACACCCCCAGAACGACCACATCCGAATGTGTGTCTTGGGTGCCCCGAGTCCATCGTCTCTGCCCCGAGGGAGGGCAACTGTCATCATGGGCTCTCTGGAAGCCTTGGCGGAGGCTTGGGCGGTCGTTCGGGGTTTCGTTGATGTTGGCTTTGCTTTGTTTTCACTTACTGATGTGTAATTAAACAAGGAATAGAAGGTGATGCCATTTAGGGTAAGAAAAGGATGGGCCTGGCCAGACCTCTGATTCCATTGATGGGGAGCAGGCGCCCTTCCATGGCAAGCTGACCCCTCCTTTGTCACTTCAATGGACCAGAGAGGTTCGGTGACTAGCCCGTCTGCAGCAGCCCAGCCCAGCAGATGTCCTGGGCACCTCTCCCCGCCATTCCTCAGTTCTCTGGCCTGGCACTAGCCGTTCAGAGGCTGATTTGTCTGGTACTGGCAGGATAGGACTCCCAGCAGTTCAGAGGTTTATAGCATGAGGGCTTCCAGGCTTTGACTCCTGCAGGGCAGTGGCCAAGCTGGCTGGCAAGGGCTGAGCAGGGATTTCTATGGCACTGGGAAGAGCAAGGGAGAACAGTGTAAGGGCGCATTTTTCTGTCAAGCTGTGTTATATCCTAGGAGCTGCTGGTGAGGAATCTATGTTGATAGCATGGGAGGTGGGAAACGGGTGCTGCATGAGCTCGGGGCTTCTTTCACCTTTTTTATTATTATTCCTCGGGTCCCAGACCATGGAAACAGCCGAAGCTGCTTGATCTCTGGTGTCTGGGGAGGTTTCAGAGGTTATGGGGATTAGAAATCAGAAGAAATAAGTGCCTAGTCCTCCATCTTGCTACTCCCAGAAGTCATGTTATTGAATTTTAAGGTATTTTTTTCCAATGAACTTAAAGAGTATTGCATTCATTTATCTCCTTGCATAATAGTGGGAAGGGAAACACCAGTCCCCAAAAATGTCTTGGGCCAAGCCTGCCACAGGGAAGGGGAAGCAGAAGGTAGTGCAGTGGCAGGAACAGGGAATGATGCCCACCAAGTCTACACTAACAGTTGAGGACTATCAAACTAGATGAAGAGTGAATTCAACATCCTCCTAACTCTGCCCAGGCATGTAGAAAAGGCTAAGGTAACAAAGAAGTCACCAGGAGACAGACCTTTCTTGTCAAGTAGTCAACCAAGGAGAACAGAAGGAGAATCTCAGGGGGTTTGTGTCCTTTTTGTGGACCACCAGGGAATTCTCCAAAACCTTATTTTAATTCTTGGCCCTACCATTGACTACTCTACTCTGTAGGGGCAAGCACCTCCTTCCAAGCACACTCACCTGTTTGTCATTTGCCAATTATCCCAAAGGACTTATTAGCAGATTGTAAAAAGTACCGTAGAGTGGAGTCATTCAAGCTGACAAAGCAACACTACATTAAGCTTCAGGTTTTGGAGAAAGGAGACGGGGTGTCTGTTGGTGCCTTGGCCTTTTTCAGTCTGTCACATCAGAACAACCTTTTGGAAAGTAGAATAATTGACATAAAAAGGGGGCCCTTTCAATCAGAGAGAAGAAAGGAGTTAGACAGGGAGCTCTCCAAGCCAAATGAGATGAGTTCGTGTCTCCTGGCCCAGAAGAATCATATAGCAGGGCTCACAAGGAAATAGCAGGTGTCATTACAGGTACATTGTCAGAAATCTTGGGGGGAACCTGGGGAAAAGCAGAAGGATTCAAAAGCTAGAAACAGACAAATGTCTTGATTTTTGGAAAGAGGGCAGGGGCTGTTCCCCAGGTAACATGGAAAAGTAGGTGTGTCATATAATGGCTGGAAAATCCCTGAGTGGATTATTGAACATTTAGGTAATCAATCTTAAAAAAAGAAGAATGTGGTGATCAGTAGGATCCACAATGGGTTAATCAACAAAGGCATGCCAAAGCAGTCTTACTTTTTCTTGTTGTCAGAGTTATGAAGGAAATGGATGGATCAAGAGAAGACTGTGAATTTGGGTTAAAGGCATACTTTCTTTAGCTCCCGGTACTGGCTTAAGAGACCTTTGAAACAGTGACATCTGAAGCAATTTAATTCTACAAGGATTTATTCAGAACCTGCTATGTGCCATCCTGGAAAACTGTGTGCCATTGCTGACAAAGAGATGATCTTGGAACCATGAAGAGTTGGGTTCAGACTCACCCTGACACATGCTGGCTATGTCAGTGGTCCAGTCCTGTGGCCTAAAAGTGTAATATGTGGCGTACATGCTAAGCTTCATGGGTAGAAGTTCCCTCACTCTAAATCTCCTTATAACAATGAACTCATAGCTCGATGGATGACCTTCTTCCCTGCTTCAGTCACTTTTTAGAAAATTTACCATTTCTCTCCAGTGACCATTCCCTGCTCCCTAGGGATGTTCACTCATGACATTTTAGATCTGTGCCTTCAGGCTGAACAACCATGATTGGGGAGTGAGTATAAATTCACCTAATCCTCTATTTAACCAGCCTCAGGCCATATTTCTCATCTCTCCATCACAGTGATTTTGTCATATATCCCTTTCCTTCATGTGTTGCCTTGACCCCACTATTCTTCACTCCTTCTCCCTATTCATCATCTCTTGCTGTGAGGCCACTAGTAAAACCAGCATTTCCATCACTTCTTCAGCAGACATGCCAATAAACCATCTTTTGTCTCAAGTCTTCTCTCTTGCTATTTTCCAAACCAAACTTCCTTCCTGGACATTGCCCCTCTGTGTACTGACTCTCCTTTTTAGAGTCTATGCTTCCTGCAGGCAGGCACTGTTTCATGTTTGTTTTGTATCTCCACAGCTATCATAGAATGTGGCCCATAAGATGTGTCTCAACAAAAGGTTTTCCTTTTCTCCTGAGTACATTCATTGATTTATTCAATGTTGACATACTTCTTCCCTTATAGGAGACTTCCTCTGGCTGCTACATCATGGCACAGAGGTGACCCTGGCTCTCAAAGGCAATACCAGTAGAGCCCAAGTGTAATGGAGGGTTTTGCATTGCAATATTAGCTTAGGCAAAGCTGTCAGTTGCCCTGGATGGAATGCTGATGATGGCATGTGCCATTGGCCAGGTGCCAGCTGGCAGTTGGGCTGAGACTATAAAAGCCCCTGGAAACCCAAGCCTGGGTTCTGTTTTCCCCTGACTTCATCCTGATCACTCAGGTACCCCCTTCTCCTGGGGTCCCAGGGTTGAAGGGTGGTGAAGGGTGGTGGATCATGGGTAGGAATTTAGGATAGCCTAGATATTAGGACCTTCTTCAAGAGCATCTCAACAACATCTATTTCATTATCATCAAGGTTAGCCAATAGATCTGGTCAATTTCTTAACCAGAGACCGCTTAGCTCTGGCCAAGGGCAGCCAGCCCTCGGCCTGCCAAGACCTTCTTAGGACCTTTGCCAGCATCACCCAGCAAGACCATAGCAATAGCTTAGTAACACCAAGCCCTCTTACCTTGCCTATTCCTTCCCCAGTTTTCAATAAATCCCTTAGCCTTTAACCAGAGAATCTTGTGGTTATTTCTTTACCACCAAGGCTAAGGAGGATAGGGAAGAAAAGAGAATTCTGAGCAGTTGAGGTTCAATCTACCCCATTGCTGGGGCAGGAAGTTTAAGCACCCACTTCCTGCTGGTCTGCCACCATCCAATAAGAGGCAGTTACCTCAGCAGGGAGGGGCCGGCTGCCTGACATCTTAAAGGAGCCTAGCCATCAGCAGTGGAAGTTTACTGGGCACTTAGCTTTCAGGGTTTGGGTTTGAGCCTGAACCAAGTTCATCCCCAGCTGAGTTTGCTCATCCTTCATAACATCCAACTCCAACCTCCTGCTAGACTTGTTATTGGCTCAAGGCCCATTAGTGACCTTTCACTCCCTCATAACACTAGCTCTGGCGTATCCAGGCAACCAGAAAGGCTTTGAGTATGATCTCCACAATAGACTATGACAGCTCTCTGAGAGTCAGCATAGCAAAGTACAGGGAGGCTCAGCACCAGTAGGCTGGCGGGTTAGGAACAGATTCTTTGGTCACAATGACCAATGAAACAATGACAAATACAAAATGGCGCCCTTCAAGTTCTAAAGGCACAATGGCTGAGCAATGGAAACAGGGCAGCAGGTGCTGTGACCACAAACTTTCTAGGCAGTGTGACAACATTAACTTAGCTTCCCATATGCCAAAACGGAGTAACTAAGTCAATCCTCTAGTCTAGACATCAACGTATTGCTGTCACAACTCCATCATCTATAATCTTTTCCAGTATTATGGGAATTTTTTACTTCCTTTTAGTATTTTGGATTCGGGGCCAGGCCTCCCACAATTTTTGTTGAACTCCAAGCCTGTTTTAATAGGTATCTTTCCTGAATAAGGAACTCTTACTGAAGAGCCTAAAGGATTCCTTAGATAAGAAGCCGGAGAAGAATCTCAACTGCTCCTCCTTCCTTGGTAATATATTAAGTGTCCTTCTCACCCAGCCTGCTTAGGAACCCTCTAAATGTCATTCTACTTGATTTAGTTTACCCCTAAAGTTTGTTTGACAAGGTCTGTTTCCTTAGGGAGTGGATTAGATGATGACTGTTTAACTGAGTTTGCTTAACTTTAGGGACATTGAAGGAAGCAGGAGATTATGGATCTGACTTCTCTTGAACTTTTATTGCCAAAGAGGAATGTACAAGACTATGCCGTGTCAAAGAATGACTTGTCTGTCACTCTCGTGTCATTTTACCTGTAAGAAGCATCATCAGAATCCATGTGATGGCTTCAGGATTTCTCTGAGGTTTGAAGCTCTGCTAGAGCATGATCATGAAATCTGGGTTCTTACCTCCATAATTCCTGTGTTGTGGTTAACACATAATTGTCATCGATTACCCATCACAGGAACTCACAAGGGATATTTCTCCCCTGACAGTGGTACAGTGAAGAGTGCTATAAATGGACTCAAAAATATAAAATGGACCTGAGTTAACTATAAACTCTGCTACTCACTAGTTGTGTGGCCTCGGACAAGAAACTTCCCCTCCCTGGGCCTCGGTTTTCTCCTCTGTAAAATGTGCATATTGCAATAAATGGTTTCCTATAATATAATTTCTATAAAATAAAAGCTTTCCTACTCATCACCTCTTGCTCTGATGACAATAATAGAAGCAGCATTCTCCTTGCTTCTGCAAAAGCCCCGTCAATAAACTGTTCTATGTTCTCTGCCTCTCATCTTCATTCCTGTCATCTTCCAAAATAAGCTCTCTTCCTGGACATGCCCCCTCCAGGTATTGTCTCTTCCTTCCAGCTCGAAATCCATGATCCTGGGAGAGGCTCAGCAGAAATGAATTTAGAGGCTTTAAGAAAGTGAATGGACAGCCCACAGGGCTTGCTGAAAAGGAGATGGTTGCCTTGTCTCCAACGGCCAGGAGAAAGAGCTTTATGGGACGTTTGGTCATCTCTCCTTGTGTATTCATGACGAGCGCAAGCCCAAGATCCAGCATGAACGTATCTCGGTTCATGTGAGAATATCTGTGATTGAGGATGAAAAGGAAGAGAAATATGCTGCATGTCGTGCCGATTTCCCCCGCACCCCATCAAGTCAGCTTCTTGCAATGATGGGCTGAGGGAAAGGGGGCCATAAACCCGGGGAAAGCTGGCTCATGATGGAGAAACAAAATAGAGCAATGGCAGGTCGAAGCCTCACGTTGATGGATCATGCAAGAAGCGATGCAGAACGTTCTGGACATGACCATCATGGAGCACCGCCTCTGCCTCTGCCACCCGCATATAAGAAAGTGGCTACTAGAGAGGTGTCCGAGGTAAGTAAGGAGCAGCTATTCATGCTGAAATCATTCAGAATCAGCTCTCTGCAGATAGGCCTGCCATGTAGGGCGATCATCAAAGATGGAATTCGATGTAGGCTAGCACACAGCTAAGAGAGCTCAACCCTTCCCACTTCTTTAAAGAGCGGCGGATACAGGAAAAGTGAGAAATGAATGAAAAGGCATTCCCATCGCCACGTCTACAGACTTGTAGCTGCTATAAACAAGCACCGTCCCGGGACGCCACCATGCTGCTGCCCAGCCAACCCTTGGGCTCCTAGTGAGCTACGGCAGGCAAGAATCTTCTTTGTTGAATCTTGGAGAGATCTGATCCTCCCAGAGGGGAGGAGGGAGCCTGGCCAGGGAAGGTCTGAGAAGCTGGAAGCGGCTTGGCTGCAGTGGTCTGGCCTCACCTGCTGGTTCTTTCTCTTTATTCAGCTTTCAGTGACATGCCCCTATGGTCCCCTCGGTGTCTGTTAAACGTGTTCCTGGTCAGTTCCAGAGAAAGGGCAGAACCTACTAAGGGGCGACAGGCAAGAAGCAATTGAGCTCAAGCTCTGGGTTCTCTCCTTGCCCCCTGGTGCCAATCACACAGGCAGCGGGAGCTTTAGGAACTGAGATAGAGATTTAAAAAGCCAGACTTCAGTAATAAGGTTTTTAAGTCCCTGATGGGTCCCTTCCTCTCTCAGTGCTGAAGGTCCGTCCTTTGTTCCTGTTCTCCAAGTTTCTGGCCTCCTGTTGGGTTTCCCCACAACTGTTGTACATAGCTTACAGCCCTCAACCCCTGGTGCAGATCGGAAGGCCCTGGAGGACACCGTGCAGTCGCCTTTCTCTTCAGATCTTCCTTAGGGCAGAGCAGAAGGCCTGGTCTGGTTTAGCTTGATGATCTCCCTGGTGCAGAGCACCCTTCAGGGACTCGACCCTTTGCACCCTTCGCTGGTGAGCAGAGGGCACCTTCGAGTGCTGAGAAGCTGTCCATGGTCATGGGGCCAGCATGCAGCCAGCCGGCTCCCATCCTTGTACTGTGTCCATCCTTGATCTGCTTAAATCTTCTCCCAATCCCATGTGAGCTCCTTGAGGGCAGGAGCTGTTTCCTTCTTCCTGTCTACCACCAGGAGAGCCCTTTCAGGGTGGGATGGAGACTGCATCCCTCAGTGAATAACTTTTCAAGGAAAATCCCTTTTGACTGACAATCACTAAGATTTATGTAAGCTTGACAGCTTAGAAAACACTTAATACAAAATCCAATTCAAATTCCATGGCAACCCTACCAGGAAGGTGATCGTATTAAAAATCACACACCCGCGTGCACACACACACACACACACACACACACACACACACACACACACACCCCACAGAAAGGGAGCAAATTCGACTTGAATTTGCGCTCAGGGTCCAGCAGTTCTTTCTCCACAAATGGATAGCATTTCCCCCAGGAGCTGTTTGGAATTTTCTTTGATCATTTTATTCATCTGAGTTGCTGCCTTTCACATTATTGCTGTTACTGTGCACCACGATCTGCTGGTTCACTTGTGTCCATTCCCATGGATGTTTTTTTTCTGAAAGCAGCCTCCTTGTCATTTTTGGTAGGGCAAACACACACCACAACTTGTCCAGCCATCCCCAATAGATGGGCATCCCCTTCATTGCCAATTTGCTACCACCACAAGAAGAGCTGCTGTAGAAATATCCTTGTACCGGCACCTCCCCTCCCTTTTTCTTTGATCTCTTTGGGGTATGGACTTGTGGCATTGATGGATCCAAGGGCAGGCACAATTATTGTCCTGCATTCCAAATCATTCTGTAGACTGCTTGGACCAGTTCACCACTCCACAGCGCCTTAGTGTACCGATTTTCCCTCATCCCTTCCAGCATGTATCATTTCTGAGAGCTGTTTTCATTTGCATTTCCCAATCAATAGTAATTTAGGGCATTTTTCAATTGACAATTTAGCTATTGGGGAATGGCTCTCGCTTCTATGAATATGTCATGTCCTGTGCTAAGTGCTTTATAAACAGCATCCTGTTGGCTCCTTACAACTCTAGGAGATAGGTGCTATTGCTAGCCTCATTTTAGAGTTGTGGGAAATGCGGCAGACAGAGGTGAAATGACTTGACCAGAGTCACTTACTACTAAGTGTCTGAGGCTAGATTGTGCATAATTAGGAAATCTTTTACCCTTGGACTTCATCTCCCAGCATCCTTTCCTCTTTCGTCCCCAAGTTTTGTGCTTTCGTTGTTTGTATATAATTGTGGGTAACTCCGCCTCTCGCTCTCTTTTCCCACCTGCCCAGCTGGCTGAGCTCTCTAGTTTTTATTTTCCTTTGCTTCAAGCTAATATTAATAAACCTTATAAATATAATACTTGGAGTATTTTTGGATATTAATTTTAATTCTCACAATTGGAATTCAGGTCTTCCTGACTCCAAGGCTCTATCCATTGCACCAGTTAGTTTTGATGAAGTTGGAAGTCACTGAACCGAAGCTCAAATTCCAGCTTTGTTAGTTCCTGGCCTTGTGACTTTGAGCAAGTCATTTCCCCTTCTCTGGGCCTCAGTTTTCTCATCTGTAAAATAAGGGGATTATTCTAGATGACTTATGAGGTTCATTTCAGCTGTAGATCTAGAGCCCCAAGTACTACAAACTAAAGCTGTAAAAGTGGCTTGGTGTCTCAGTGTGGAGGGCCTCAATTGTCTGGTTTAGAGTCTGGGTCTCGCCCTGAAGACAGTGGGGACTTTAAAAAGGGTCTGGCCCTCCCTGAGGGAGGTAAGGAGCTGGTCCAAAGCCTCCAGCAGGAAGGCCCCTGCCCATGGCTGGAGTCGTCCAAGGTCTGCAGATTTACTGGCCTGGTGCTGGGGGAATGGGGACCCACATTTACGCCTGCTCAGGCTGAGAGGTAATGTGTAAAGCAGAGGGGAGAGCTGGGTTCCATGCTGTTAGGTGTTAATGATTTCCTCCACCGTAGCTGGGAAAAGCCAGAGCCCCCCAGCCTGGGCTTTGGCAGATAAATGGATTGGTTTGGTGTTAAGTCCTATGTTATTTAACACTTGATTAATGGTCTGGAAGAAGGAGGGAGCGATCCATTAATGAAATCTACAGACCTCGGTGCACATACCTGCTGCCTGGGTGCAGGGGGGAGGCAACAAGGAAGGGGGACGAAGGGAGGCTGCTGCTGCAAACCCAGCCAGGAGTAAAAAAAAATCATGGAAAGAAACCAGAGCATGGAGACGAGTGAGATGGGCAAACACACACACACACACACACACACACACACACACACACTCCGTGCATACACTCTACACACACTCATACAACACGCACAAATGGGGCAGAACCAGAGAAACTCCAAACAAGGGGACCCCTAACAAGAAGATGCCTAGAAGTTGGTGCTTTTTTCAAGGATCTCAAAGAGTTTAATGCCTCCCATCTTGGGATAGCCTTAGATGGGAAGCAGAAGATAATAATTAATAACAATAATAATAGCAATGAGTGACATTAAAGAGTGCTTAACATTTGTAGAACCATTTTGATAACTCCTACAGAATGATGATGTGATGATGATACTCATGGGGAAGTGGATAGAGAATTGACCTGAGAGTCAGGATGCACTGGATTCAAATCCTGATCCTTGTCATAGCCAGTCACTCTCAGAGTATAAATTACAGAAAAGATGCTGAACTGCTTTGATGGAGTTTCCTCACTTCTCAGGCTAGTTGAAGAGAAAAACACAGACACTGCTAATTAGAATAAAAGCCGCTAAATAACAAAGATCATTTTAGTGTTCTAAATAAGAAAAACCAGTGGAATTCCTAGAAGAGGGAGAACACTTTGATCTGGGCTAGTAAAAGATGGCTTCCTGGAGGAAATGATATCAGGGCTGGCCCTGGACACAATCAGTGGGGTATTGATGGTCAGAAAACAACTAATCCAACCAGCCAAGCAGCCCCTTTAATTTATAATGCAGGTATTCCTCTTTGCTGGAAGAGACAGTAACCAACACCAACAGAATCATAGGCTAGTCTATAACAAACCCAGATTCTTTTCCCCTCCTCTCCCACTACTCTTCCATACAGAGACAATGCCTTCTTGCTGTCCCATGAACAAGCCACTCTACCTCTCCTGCCCCTGGGCATTTTCTCTAGCTGTCCCTCCCACCTGGAATATTCTCTGTCCTCATCTCCATCTCTCAGAGCTCTGGCTAAAATCTCTTCTTCCAGAGGAGCCTTTCCCAATCCCTCTTCATTCCTGTGCTTCTCTCTGTTTGATTTCCTGTTCATCCTGTCTAGAGTCTGCTGGTACCTTGTTCCTTTGATCCCATGGAACAGAAAACTCTGGGAAAGAAGGGACTATTTCTTTCCTCCTTTTAAAGTTTTGGCACCGAGCACAGTGCCTGGCACAGAAGTGGTGCTTCATACATGGTTACTGGCTGAACCAAAAGGAAGGAGGATAATAACTGATATTAATCAGTCAATAAGCATTTGGTAAGCACTTACTATGTGCCAAGAGCTGTGCTTAACATGAGGATACAAAGACAAGAAAAATGAGAGATTGAGTATAGTCACGCTCTTTGTGGTGGCAAAAAACAAACAAACAAACAAAAAAACTGGAAAATGAGGGAGTATCTCTTGACTGGGGAATGGCTGAACAAATTGTGATATCTGTTGGTGATGGAATACTACTGTACTGAAAGGAATGATGAACTGGAGGAATTCCATGTAAACTGGAACGACCTCCAGGAAGTGATGCAGAGTGAAAGGAGCAGAACCAGGAGAATGATGTAAACAGAGATGGATACATTGTAGCACAATTGAATGTGCTCTCTACTAGCATAGAAGAATCTACTAGCAGCAATGCAAAAATGACCCAGGACAATCCCGAGGAACTTATGAGAAAGATGCTGTTCATACCCAGAAAAAGAACGGTGGGAGCAGAAACGCAGAAGGAAAGCACAGGATCGATCACATGATTTTATGGGGACAGGATTGGGGTTTTGATGTTAAAAGGTCACTCCATGACAAACATGAATAATCTGGAAATAGGTTTTGAACAATGATTCATGTATAACCCAGTGGAACTGCTCATTGGCTCTGGAAATGGGGAGGGAAGAAGGAAGGGAACAATCATGAATCATGTAACCATGGAAAAAATATTCTAAATAAATAAATTATTAAAAAATAAAATAAAAGACTGAGAATAGCTGGAGGACAATCTGAGCAGAGAGGAAAGCATGGGGGCTGGAGGGACACTACTGAGACAACTAGGAAAGAACTCCTATAGGGCAGGAATTGTTTTGTTCAAGTATATGTAAAGCAGTTTGCAGATTTTCACACACTATATAATCACTATTATTCTTATTCTTATTCTCACTCCTTCCTTAGCACGGTACTTGGCACATAGTAAGCACTTAATAAAGCCTTTTTTGAGGCCAAGAGTGCATCAGGCTAGATGGCTTCCAAAATCCTGCCAAATCCAAGATCTGAAACTACCAGATGAACCAGAAATGGGACCTGACCCAACCCATCTATCTGTGTATGCACCCATTCAGTTACCGTTTGGAGGCTGGAACTATAATGATAGGTCAACACATCATGTAATAATAGACCCCCAAATGCCTTCTTGCCCAGGGCACTCAGCCTCAGGCTAAGGATGGATGACTATTAGTTGGGGTTAGGGATGAAGCTCAAGGAATGCCTGACTAGAAATGGGTTGGGCTAGATGGCTTCTGAGATAGAAAATGGGAACTTTGTAGCTATTGGACATTGAATTTTCAAAGCAGAAACCAAGCAGCCCAGAAGTTTAGTCATCCCTTCTCCAGGCAGAAAACCAACTTGTAAATAGATAAAAACAATGAAAGACCCGCCATATGACTCTGTTGATGACCCTGACTTTTGAACAACAGCAACGACAGCATTCTGTGGCTATTTTCCTAATTACAAACTGGGAACAGTTGGAAACCAGGTGTAAGGCATTTAAATAGGGCAGGGACAATGTGAGGAAAGTGACTCATCAAGTGGTTATAATGGGTTTATAGAAAGACTTATAGATGATTTTATACACCACTCTGGTTCTTGTTGGTCCTTTGTTGAAGAGGACCAATGGCATTATGGGTGATGTCTTGACTAGTGCATGAACTGGATTTAAATGAGACAGAGTTGCCTACAGTCATCAGTCTCACTCTCTGTCCAAGAGTCATCCAAGTCCAGCAGCAGGACAAAAGTCAGGAAGACTAATGATGACCCAGGATGCAATGGATGATCTTGGCGTCTCTGATGTCTAAAGCTCTAAGCACTCCTTCATTCACCTGCTTAGCCACCTTCATAGACATTTTTTTAACCCTTGTACTTCGGTGTATTGTCTCATAGGTGGCAGAGTGGTAAGGGTGGGCAATGGGGGTCAAGTGACTTGCCCAGGGTCACACAGCTGGGAAGTGGCTGAGGCCGGGTTTGAACCTAGGACCTCCTGTCTCTAGGCCTGACTCTCACTCCACTGAGCTACCCAGCTGCCCCCTTTCATAGACATTTTAAGAAATTGTTCTCATCCATCAGTTTTCCTCCACTTGGCTTAACCCATCTGCCAAGATGGCTTACCAAGGTGTGACCACTGTGCATGGTACAGCTTCTTAGAACCACAGGTGAGAGCTGAGTGCTAGTTAGACAGCAAAAGTGAGTAGCAATCCTGTAAAGGGCTCAGCAAACCATCCCACCATCTCCCAGGTCCTAGTTCTCTTTGAACATCTATAATGTCTACCACCCCAATCAAAATCACGGAAGCTATTGTCTAAGCTACATCCTCTCCCAGGCTATCTCCCTTACAGTCTCCTTCATTTCTTAATGAATCCAGTACATGGATCATGGGGCAGTTAGGCAGTGCAGTACATAGAATGTTAGGCCTGGAGTCAGGAAGACTTGAGTTCAAATCTGATTCCAGACTCTTAGTAACTGTATGACCCCAAGCAAGTCATTTAACTTCGTTTTAAGTTTAAGTTTAAGTTTAAGATAGTTTGTCTCAATTTTCTCATCTGTAAAAGTTGCTGGAGAATGAAATGGAAAACATCTCCAGTGTCTTTGCCAAGAAAACCCCAAAAGGAGCCATAAAGAATCAGACATGACTATAAAATTTTTACTAAAATTTTAAACTAAACAACAAAAACAGGTTTCGTAATCTTCCTCCTCCCCATCTCCTTTCTTCTTACTAGGAGAGTTCAAAATACCTCTATTTCTTAACCTGTTCACTTTCTATGATTAATTCTAGATCTCAGTTTCATACAAAGATATCTTTGATCTTGCCATGATCCACAAATGTGTCACCTCTATGTTCAAGAATTTCCTTGTCCAACTAATACCTGTTGTCTTTTCTTTGCAAAATCTTACTCTTCAACTGAACAGTGACCTCCAAGCCCTTGACATTCTCAATCCTCTCCCAGGCCATCTCCCTCGAACAAGCCCCTTTTTCCTCATTTCTGCAACTTGACCCCATGGCCACCAATTCAATTCTGCACTCTCCTCTCTTTATTCTCAAGCTCCAACATCATTTGATATGGTTCAGCCTCAGCACTGGATCACTTCCACCATTCACTGCCTTTCTCCAATACATATGCTGCTGAATGAAGGTGCAGAAAAAGAGATGACAGTCTTCCTTAATGGTTCTATGACAAATTTAAATTATAAAAACTTCAACTGGGCTCTCACCACTGCTAGGAAATCCTATTATACCTGACTTATCATCTCCTTATCCCAGTCTCTACAGTGGCTCTTCCAAATCTTCTCATCTCTCTTCAAACTTCCTATGGTTCTCTCTCAGCCACTTTCTAAGCTGAGAACTTTGTCTCATACTTTACAGAGTAGATTGAAAGCATTCACCCTGAGCTTCCTCTTCTTCCTTATTTCCCATCCCTCAGGTGCCTTCTGCCCCTCCCTCCTTCTTCACTCCTGTCTCACGGGATAAAGTGGCCTTTCTCCTGACCAGTTAAGTGATTCCATTCCAGTCCATTTCTTCCAGCACATTCCTCCCTCTGTCATCCCCACTTTCTTCACTTAATTTCAATGTCTCTGTCTATTTGCTCATTTCCTACTGCTTACATTCTTTTCTCTCCCATTCTGAAAAAAATTCTCAATTGATCTTCCCATCCCTGCTATCTATCATTGTTTTAGTCCTTTGTAGCCAGACTCTTCAAAAAGCCAGTCTACAATAGGTACTTCGACTTTCTCCCTTGTTGCTCTCTTCTTAACCCCTTTCAATCCACTTTGTGTCCTTATTATTCCATTGAAACTGCTCTCTCCAAAGTTATCAGTGATCCATGTAAAACCCAGTGGAATTGTGTGTCGACTACAGGAGGGGTTTGGGTAGGGAAGGAACATGAATCTTGTAGCCATGGAAAAATATTCTTAATTAATTAATTAATTAATTAATTAAAGATTTCTAGCAAAGTTATCAGTGATCCCTTAGTGGCCAAATCCAATGATCTCTTCTCAATCTTCCTTCTCCTTTACCTCTATCTAGCCTTTGACACTATTGACCACTCTCTCTTCATCAATATTCTTTTTTTTCTCCGTTATTGGGTCGCTTTCCTCTCTCCTTGTTCTCCTCTTACCTATCTGACTGCTCCTTCTCTGTCTCCTTTGCTGGATCCTTCCTTCTCCACATCCCAGCCTCTAACCATAGGTATTCCTCACAACTCTGTCCTAGACCCCTTCTTATCTCCTTCTAGACTATTTCACTTGGTGTCTCATCAGCTCCCCTGGATTTAAGAACCTTCTCTAGGCTGATGATTCTCAAATCTACCTCTCCTACCCAATCTCTTTGCTGACTAATGTTGCATCTACAGTGCCTTTCATGCATCTCAAGCTGGATGCCCAGTAGACATCCTAAACTTAAAATATCCCAAACAGAACTCATTATCTTTTCCTCTACCCTCCCCATCCCAAATACCTTCCCTATTACAATAAAGGGAAATGGCATCCTCTTCATGCCTCAGGCTTGAAATGGAGGAGGATCTTTGATTCCTCATTTTCTTTCATCTCCCCATGCTAAGTTGCTGATGAGGGCCACCAATTTCACTTTCGTAATATCTCTCACATAACCCCTTTCTTTCCTGTGACACAGCCTACACTCCGAAGCAGACCCTCATCACCTCATACCTGGACTATTGCAGTAGCTGCTGGTGGCTCTGCCTCCCTCAAGCCTCTCCCCTCTCTAGTCAATCCCCCATTCAGCCACTAAAGTCATTTTCCTAGGGGCCCTGTCTGAGCATGTCACACACACACACACACACACACACACACACACACACACACAGTCTCTCTCAATAAACTCCAAGGGATCCCTGTTGCCTCCAGGTTCAAAAACAAATAGTTCTATTAAGTATTCAAAGTCCTTCACAATTCACTCCCCTCCTTACCTTTCAGCTTCCTATACCTTATTGCTTTCTAGGTAATTTTTTAAAACCTTTAACTTCTGTCTTAGAATTAATACTAAGTACTGACTCTAAGGCAGAAGAGTGACAAGGACTAGGCAAGGGATGGTTAAGTGACTTGACTAGGGTCACACAGCTAGGAAGTGTCTGAGGCCAGATTTGAACCCATCTCTTGGCTTGGCTTTCATCCAGTGAGCTACCTTTGCCACATACTCTTCAAACAAATGACAATGTTCTCCTTCCTGGCTGTTCTGTGACCAAGACTCTCCATTTCTCAGCTCCAGGTAAATCCCGCGACTCCTGGCTGGAATGCTATCCTTCCTCATCTCTTCCTGCTGACTTCTCTGGCTTTATTTAAATCCTCTACACCAAGATAAATTCAGAATGGGTGAAAGACTTGAATATAAAGAAGGAAACTGTAAATAAATTAAGTGAACACAGAATAGTATACTTGTCAGATCTCTGGGAAAGGAAAGATTTTAAAACCAAGCAAGAGTTAGAAAAAATTACAAAATGTAAAATAAATAATTCTGACTACATTAAACTAAAAAGGTTCTGTACAAACAAAGACAATGCAAAGAAAATCAGAAGGGAAACGACAGACTGGGGGAAAATCTTTATAACAAAAAATTCTGACAGAGGTCTAATTACTCAAATATACAAGGAACTAAATCAATTGTATAAAAAAATCAAGCCATTCCCCAATTGATAAATGGGCAAGGGACATGAATAGGCAATTTTCAGATAAAGAAATCAAAACTATCAATAAGCACATGAGAAAGTGTTCTAAATCTCTAATAATTAGAGAAATGCAAATCAAAACAACTCTGAAGTACCACCTCACACCTAGCAGTTTGGCTAAAATGACAGCAAGGGAGAGTAATGAATGTTGGAGGGGATGTGGCAAAACTGGAACATTAATGCATTGCTGGTGGAGTTGTGAATTGATCCAACCATTCTGGATGGCAATTTGGATATCTGCCCAAAAAGCGATAAAAGCAGGCCTTCTGCCCTTTGATCCAGCCATACCATTGCTGGGTTTGTACCCCAAAGAGATCATAGGGAAAAGGGCTTGTACAAAGATATTTATAGCCACCCTCTTTGTTGTGGCAAAAAACTGGAAAACGAGGGGATGCCCTTCAATTGGGGAATGGCTGAACAAATTGTGGTATCTGTTGGTGATGGAATACTATTGTGCTCAAAGGAATAATAAACTGGAGGAATTTCATGTGAACTGGAACGACCTCCAGGAACTGATGCAGAGTGAAAGGAACAGAGCCAAAAGAACATTGTACACAGAGACTGATACACTGTGGTATAATCGAATGTAATGGACTTCTGTACTAGCAGCAATGCAATGACCCAGGACAATTCTGAGGGATTTATGGAAAAGATGCTGCCCACATTCAGAGGAAGAACTGCAGGAGTGGAAACACAGAAGAAAAACAACTGCTTGAACACATGGGTTGATGCGAACATGGTTGGGGATGTAGACTCGAAACTACCACACCAATGAAACTATCAATGATATGGAAATAAGTCTTGATCGGACACATGTTAAAACCAGTGGAAATGCGCATCAGCTATGGGGGGAGGGAGAGTCTGAGGGGGTGAAGGGGAAAGTAAGAACATGAATCATGTAACCACAGAAAATTTTTCTAAAAAGAAAAAAAAGGAATAAAGAACTGGAGGAATTCCATGTGAACTGGAATGATCTCCAGGAATTGATGCAGAGTGAAAGGAGCAGAACCAGGAGAATGTTGTACACAGAGATGGATACATTGTAGCACGATCGAATGTAACTGACTTCTCTGCTAGCAGCAATGCAAGGATCCAGAGCAAGGCGGAGGGACTCAGGAGAAATAAATCTAGCCACATTCAGAGAAAGAACTGTGGGAGCAGAAACACAGAAGAAAAAACAACTGCTTGAACACATGGGCTGATGGAGATATGATTGGGGATGCAGACGCTAAACGATAACTCTAGTCCAACTATCAATAATATGGAATCAGGTCTTGATCAATGATACATGTAAAACCCAGTGAAATTGTGCATTGGCTAAGGGGGGGGGGGTTAGGGGGCTTTGAGGAGAGGGAAAGAACATGAAATATGTGACTAGGAGAAAGTATTCAAAATAAAAATTAAAAAATTAAAAAAAATCCCCATTAAAATCTCATCCTTCAGGAAGCCTTTCCCATCCCCTCACATCCTGGCGCCTTCTCTCTCTCCTACCTTCTTCCTATTTATCCTCTCTACACCTTGTTTTGTGTCCCTCATTAGATTGTGAGCTCCTCGTCTTCTTTTGAACTGCCAACATTTAGAAGAATGCCTGGCACAGAGCAGCTGATGAACGCTTCTTCCTTGCTTGCTTGCTTGCCTGTCTCTCTCATATATGTACACACATTCCAATACATTTCTGTATATTCATGCAGATACGTGTGTCTATCTGTCTGTCTGTCTGTCTGTCTACACACACACACACACACACACACACACACACACACACATTTCCTTTTCTGGTTTGTCTGGGCATTTTTCTGTGTGTTTTCATTCATCCTTGGAGATGCAATGGCACCTCCATTTCCTTTAACTCCCTCTCTGAGCCTCCCTGGTCCCACTAAGGAGAAGCAAGGGGAGGGAATGGGCTTGAGGTGAGAGGGCTGACCGGGGGGCTGCGGGAGAGGACCTTGAAAGATCAAAGCAAGGCTTTATTCTCTGAGCTGGGCGCTCCTTGGGTTGGAGTTCTGTGTTGCTGGCAACTTGATGTCAGGGAACTTTCTTTTACAAGCCCAGAATGGGCCAGAGCCTGGAGGAACCACTGGAAGGCTTCTCATTAAGTCTTTCTAAATGGCTGCAATCGGAGGAAGGACAAAGGCCCCTCCCAAGCACTTTGGCAAGAGAAAGCCGTTCCCTCCATCTCATGTCCTCTCCCCTCCCCTCCCGGCCCCCATCCCAAGTTCTTGCACAAACATTTTCAAAGCCATTGTTCTTGTTTCTGAGCTCCAACATCTGCTGGCTGCCCCATAAAGCAGGAACAGCTGTCAGTCACGCAGACATCACTCTGTAAATCTGCCCCAACAATGCTGTTTTCAAGTCCAGGGTCCTAGGGCAGGTTTATGAGGTGCCATCGCCATGATTAACAATGCCAGGAGAGCACCGTGCAGGTGCAGGAAGAGAGAAGAGAGGGAGAGGCAGGGGGGCAGTTCCTGCCCGGGCTGGGGCACATGGCAGGACATTTTGCAGCGCACTCACAAAAAAGCACTTTTTTTTTTCACTTTAAGCAACAAGACTCCTGGTCTGGGGTTCTACATGGCAGCCCGTCGAGATAAGAGGGAGAAAAGCTTCGCCACTCATCCAGGTGACTGGCACTTCCCAAAGGCCAGGCCTGAGCAGGCCATTTGGGAGATATTTTCACTTCCCCCTAGACGTTTTGGTATGGGATTAGATGGGTCATCTGTCCTAGTGCTTAGCACACACACAGGGCATTCAGTAGGCACTTAATAAATGCTTGTTTTGGGTCATCATGGAAAGCATGAGTCACTCTTCAAAATGCTACTAAAAGAGTGTGAGAACTTGTGCAGTCTTAAAAAGCTGAAAAAAGTATCCCATGTTTACTAAAGAAAGGAGCTGTAGAAAGACCATTGGCTCTGGAGACAGGGGACCCAAGTTCAAATCCTGCCTTTGAGGATTACTATTATTCTATGCAACTCTAGTGAAGTCACAGCGCTCTAAGGCCTTGGTTTCCAAATCAACAATGAAGGGTTGCCCTGATTGTAGATCTTCTTTGAGATCCCTTCTAGCTAGAGATCTGCCTGCCGTTCTAAGTAAAACTAGCTCCCAAGGGCAGAACAAGGCAGTGAAAAGAACAGTGAATGTGAGAATGTTAGATTAAGGTTCACTTACCCGGGAGTGGTCTTGTCCAAGTCAAGTTCCCTCTCTGAACTGGTCTCCTTATCTGTAAAAGAAGAAATTAGACTAGATGACCTACAAAGAGATGGTGGGAGCAAATAAAAAGTACCCATAATGCCCATTATCAGCCCTTATGTTCAAAACAGCGGATGCCTGCCCTCCTTCCCCCCAGGAATGACCTTGTATTAACTAAGTATCTGTGTGGTTTCACTCCCCCAGAATGGAAGCTCCCTGAGAGCAAGGGCTGATTCATTTTCATCTTTGTATCTCCATCTCTAGCACAGTACTTGGCACATAGCGACTGCTTCTGAGACAATGAATGTGCAGCCTATAGAAGCTACAATTTTAACCCTCATTCTCACAGATGCTCTTGGGTCCAGAGCAGAGCTCTAGCTCCCCTCAGAGTTCTTTGGGCATGCTCTGAGAAATCAGTGCTTTATTCTCCAATGCCATGAACTTGAGCCCCACTTGTGTGCTCTTAAAATGATCGGTTGGGAAAAAATTTAGTCATAATTTAATTATGATTTGGGGAGAGCAAGTGGATAGAGTGCCAGGACTAAAGTTAAGAAACTTTAGAAAGTTAACTAAAGTTAAGAAAGTTCCTGAGTTCAAATCAGGCCTGAGACACTTAATGCTGTGTGACCCCAGGCAAGTCATTTAATCCTGACTGCCTCAGTATCTTCATGATAAAATGAGCTGGAGAAGGAAACGGCAACCCACTCCAGTATCTTCTCTGAGAAAACCCCAGTTGGGGTCACAGAGAATCAGACATGAGTGAAAAGACTGAACATTAGTCAGCAAGTTGTGAGGAACTTGGAGAAAGAAGCACGCACTTAGGGATTATCAGCAGAAAGAATGTTTATAAGATAAACTCTCCTCTCTGAACTCTCTGACACGCTCGCCCATAAGTACACACAAAATCCAGGGGAAAGTGGGCTCGACCTTACAGAGAACATAGAGCAAAAGGGTAACACACATTCTGGTTGCTGGAAATCCCATATGTGGGATACCAAAGAAGTTCCCCTCAGACATGGTGTCTTGGCAAGTCCAGCTTTTGACACTTACTGACTGTGTAACACTGAGCAAGTTTATTAACCTCAGAATGCTAGGGAATTCTTGATAACTAGATTAAAGAATAGTTTCTAGCCTTCTTTGGCATTCCCTATGGTAAAGAAATCACAGTTGTCCCCAGGAAAAAATACCCCCACCTTTATAAACACATGTGAGCAGGACATTGTGAAAATATTTCTCTGAGTCACACTCAACTACAGGTCTAATTTTATTTCTCTCCTGGATCAGCTTGAAATCACAATCACCTTTATTGACTCTCCCAGAGCGCTAAAGATGGCTCTTCCACCTTCTAAGGATTTATCTTACTTTGCCAAATGGCAACCCACTTAAAGAACTGCCTGAGGATTTTTTGTTAACCAGAGTTCTAAAATAAATATGAGAATATCAGTAGGTGGGTAGGTGGTAGGTGGATATAGATATATACTTACAAAGCTTTTCTACCCCCCATTCACAAACCATAATATAAATTACCATGAATTCTATTAAGATATGTTTTAGCACCAAAGAAGAACATGAAAAGTGAGAAATATTTGCCTTGGTCAGAGGATTTTGATCAGTCAAAAAAAATAACAAGACTAGTGAGAGACACAGAGCAAGTATGTCATAGGATAACAGGTTATGTGGCTAGGATGGAGTTCTGTTGCAAGGGAGAAAGCAAGTACATAATGGAAAAGATCATTTTACATCTCAATCCTAAAGAAGGGCAATGATAACAAATGAAACAAATTGCCAAATAATTGTGCTCATTTCCCATGCAAGATTCTGTATGCCAGATTTCAGAAATAGGTGAACAGAGAATTAACAGAAGAGCAGACTGGTTTTTAAAGAGGCAGAACTAGAGACCAAATTGCCAACACTCATTGGATTATGGAGAAAGGAGTTGCAAGAAAACATCTACTTCTACTTCATTGATGACACTAAAGCCTTTGACTGTGTGAATCACAAGAAAATATAGCAAGCCCTCAAAGAGATGGAAGAACCAGATCATCTTACTTGTCTCCTAAGGAATCTGTATGCAGGTCAAGAAGAAACAGTTAGAATTCCACATTGAATAATTGATTGGTTTAAGATTGTGAAAGGAGTACAAGAAGATGTATATTTTCCCTTTATTTAACTTATATGCAGTGTATATCATGTGAAATGTCAAGTTGAAAGTTGGAATTAAAGTCACTGGGAGAAATGTCAACATTTCAGATACACAGACCATACTACTCTGATGGCAGAAAATGAAGAAGAATTAAGAATCCTCTAGATGAGGATGAAAGAGGATAGTGTAAATCTGGCCTAAAGTTTAACATAAAAAAAATCCTAAAATCAGGGGCAGCTAGGTAGACACTTCCTAGCTGTGTGACTCAGGGCAAGTCATTTAACCCCATTTGCTTATTCCTTACCATTCTTCCGTCTTGGAACCAATACTTTGTATTGATTCTAAGATGGAAAATGAGGTTTTGTTTTGTTTTAAACTAAGATCTTGGCAATTGGTCCCATAACTTCCTGGCAAATAGAGGGAGAAGAAATAGAAGCCGTGTCAAATTTTATATTCTTGGGTGGGCTCAAAGATCATTGCAGACAGCTACTACAGCCATGAAATTAAAATTAAAAGATGCTTGCTCCTTGGAAGGAAAGTTAGGGTGGATCTGTACAGCATACTAAAAAGCAGAGAAATCACCTTGCCAACAAATGTCCATATAGTCAAAGCTATGTTTTTTCCAGTAGCAATGTATAACTCTGAAAGTTGAATTATGGGGAAAACTGAGCACCACCGAATCAATGTTTTCAAATTGTGGTGCTGGAGAAGACTTCTGACAGTCTCTTGGACAGCAAGAAGATAAATCAGTCAATACTTATAGAAATTAATTCAGATTATTTACTGGAAGGTCAAATGCTAAAGCTAAAGATTAAATACTTTGGCTAAATACTGAAAAGATAGAATTCATTGGAAAAGGCCCTGACTTGGGGGAAAATTGAAGGCAAAAGAAGAAGGGGATGGCAGAGGATGAGATGGAGAGACAGTGTCATGAAAGCAATGGATATCAGCTTAGACAAACTTTAAGAAATAATGGAGGATGGAAAGACTTGGCATGGTATGATCCATGCAGCCACAAAGAGTCAAACGTGACTGAAAACAATAAATATAATTTCCTTGAAGACAAGGACATTTTCATTTCTGTCTTTGTTCTCCCAACATCTAGCACAAGGCCTGGCAAATTGAAGAAGTTAATTAGATATTGGTCAGGTTGAATGGAATGAATTATAAAATAAACCGTAATAGTGAGCATCACCATTTGGAAGAAAAATGGAACTATAGGAGTTGCTTCTGAGTAGAGCTATAGGAAATGCCACCTGCCAGGAGAGCTTAACAACTGAAGAGCTGTACCTGAGAAGTGGGTGATGCCTGCTGCTATTAGCAGGTGGTTTCAGAGGAGAAATAATCCATCTATTTGTTTCTGGAGGTGAATGAGGATTTGTGTACATGGTTGGGAGATGGTTGGACATTGGAGGGTTTCTGTCATGGTGTATTCCCATCTCAAGGATTATGTTTTCCATTTTTATTTATTTTATACAAAATATCCCTCTTTCCTATTATGAGCTATAGGCTTTACAACGAGCAGTCAGTTTGATGGTACCATGGGAATATCAGGCATACATTTTCTCAGAGTGATATTATATACCTGAGTGGGAAGGAATTCTCCGAATATATTTGGGCCTTTCATGTCATCTCTAACATAAGAGTCACATGTACAACTAGACCTCCCTGTGGCAAGACATATTAGCAATGGAAAATAATGCAAATTCTGACTTCTGAATTCCCAGGGTTTAGGCATTTAAACATCGAAGTGATGTCATTTTCTTGCAGAAAATTATTTTGTCAAAACATGGGAAATACTAAGCTTTGGGGTCATGTTACAGAGTCTCTGCCAAACTCTACTAAGCTAAATTAACTCAATTTTATTATTTTAGGATAAACTCCATGGGACAGGGACTACTCAACTCCATAGACATGCCAGTCACTGCCCATTTGAAGGTCACTAGGGTTACTAACACATCAAATCTTTTCTCCTGCAAAAAAGGAAAGGATGCTCAATCGGCAGACATTGTTATGACCCAGATGCTCAGAGGCTTTTTCATCTGCTAACAAAAGTGATTGCTCACCCGTACCAGTCCAAACTGTATGATATGAATCCTATAAGCACAGAAAGCTAGGGCTGCAGGAGAGATTACAGCTAATTAACCCCAACCTTCTCATTTTACAGATGATTTAGATGTTTCCTAGCCTTGGATTAAATTGTTTAAGATATGGTGATGATTTAGCACGATGCTGATGCTGATGGCTAATATTAACCTAGTCCTTTGAAGCTGGCAAAGCTCCCAACTCCCATGATCTCATTCAATACTTGGAAAGCATCTTTTTGTAAGCCCTTATAAACATCAGATTAATCCCATTGTTAGTTCTTTTGTGAGTCAGGTCAATAGTTTGCGAGTCAGCTCAATCAATCATAGGACTTTGATTAAGACACTTTACAACTTTGAAATTCTATCAAATGTGTGTATGTGAGTGGGGTGAATTAGATGATCAAGAAAGACCCTCTAGCTCGAACAGTCTGTGATTTAAAGGGATGGTTCCCAGCCTACCTAAGTGATTCTACTGCTACTTTGTGTTTAGTCCTGTGTTTTGACATTTTTTTGAAAATTCTGATGACCTGCAATCAAGTTTCTTCTCAAGTCAATGCTAAAGCAGGGTTTCTGGATCATTCTCATCAACAATGTCACTGTTTTTAAAATATTTGAAATGTGATCATAAATAGATGGCAGCCTGGGCCTCACCCACCTCTGGACCCAAGTTCAATATAGGGGACTTGGGGCACACATTTGAAATGAGGGTCATAATGGGAACACAAATAGACTCATCAATATTTACTGAATTCCTAATTTGAAATGCCCCTAAAAATGCCATCTAGCTCACACAGCCTCTGTTCTGGGGCCTTTCACTCCAACCCATTCTCTACATTGAACAAGTAGCATTCAGGAATCATTTCTGAAGTTTCCAAAAGAACTTTGGTCTCTGAAAAGTTCCTGCAGCAGGGATTCCAGTTCTGCTTTTTATTAGGCCATGACATTAGCATTTTCATTAGCCTAAAAAGAACCATATTCTGCTCCTCCAATAATAGAAACAGGACGTTTCCTTGCTTTCATCATTTCTTCTGGGTCTGTCTTAGAATTCTCTCCTTTCATGTAGGTAAGATACACCTCACAGTTTCCCTTCTCAAGCCTTTTGGAGACACCACTGGAGTTTTTTAAGGCTTTAAAAAGCACAGAGGCTGCCCTGTGCCATATTTATATGTTAACAAAGGGTCCTTTGACCTTCGACTGGCTTGGTGATCAAAATATCCCAGCAGGGGTCATTTAATCATAACAGAGTTCAAAATTCACAGTGTGATGGAACAGTACAGACCTTGGAGGCCGGCTAATGCAACCCCTATTTCTCAGGTGGAGAAACAGACCCGACTTTCCCTAGGTCACACAGCCAGCTGTTAGCTGCCTTGCTCAGCCCCTAGATATCTCCACCCAAACCAATCAGAGCTATTGATCTGGCTTTTTAAAAAGCCAACTACTACGGGAGAATTTGGCAATAACTAAGAATAATGGTTGAAACAGTTCTGTGAAATGGGTCTGTCCCAGAGTGAAAACTAGAAATGTATAAACCCATTTCAAGCCAAAGAGACAGGACGGTGGAACGGAGAGGACAAAATCAGAAAGATCTGGGTTTGAATCCCAGCTCAGAAAGTCACACTGGCAAGACAAGGCAAGATGACCGACCTCGTCGGTCCTGTCAGTCTTTAAAGTTGGCAAGGATGAGATAAGGATTCCACGATTCAGTTTGGGGGATAGCGAGACCCCCGAGATCACAGAGGGGTTCAGAGGATCAGAAGAGATCATTTTTGTCAAGATCTTTGCAGGTTTTAAAGTGCCAGAAGACTAGAAACCATCACTCAGCACCCCTTCCTCCCTTGACTAGGGCCGGGGATACACAGATCGCCCTTTATTGGGCAGCCCTCAAGTTTTCTGTATTCCTTAGCCAAGGGCTGGCCTGTGACTTCACAGTCATACCGTTCTATGATCCTGTGGATGTGGCTGTCATTTGGGAAAATCCAGCAAATTCCATGGAGCTGTTTTTACCCAGATGTTTGCCACAGATGGAGCTTATGCGCCGGGGAGGATGTAAAGGAGCATTTCCCAGGCATCTCCGTCTTTGTGTCGGGGGGGCGATCCCGGTACCCGAAGGCCCCAGCAGAGCCCACGCTGCGAGACAGAGCGGCCTGGAGAACAGGCCTGGAGACAGAATGTAAGTCAGACCCAAGACATGGATTCGGGTTTGTCTCATCTGATTTTCTCAACCCTGGAAGGTAGATGCTATTATCATCTCCATTTGCCAGAGGTGGAAACTGAGGCTTCAAGAAGCTGAATGACTTTTCCAGGGTCACACAGCAGCCGTATGTCTGAGGCAGGATTCAGTCTCGGTCATTCCGGACTCTGAGGTCAGACTGGTGCCCATTATAGCACCTGAAGGCCAAGAAGGTCCCAATAACTTTCCCGGATCATCTGCTTAATCAACGGAAGAGGATGGTGACTCGGGGGTGGGGGGTGAAGCTGAGGGGGCAAATCATAGTTTATTGAAAGATTCCCAATGAAATCATTGAGCTTAGAGCCAGAGGGACCCTTCGAGGCCATTTGGTCTTGCTCTTTTATTTGACAAATAAGGAAACTGAGTCCCAGAGAGATTAGGTGCTCAGAAGTGACCGATCCTCAGGGCTCAATCCAGGGCTCCTTCCACTCCACCACACAGCCTCCATGAAGGCTGCTAATGCCTCACCATGGCGACCTTTTTAATCCTTTTCCTGATCTCAGCGTAAAGGAGGGCAGAGATGAGTTTCCTTTTGTATTTGCGTCCTCGCTAGCACAGTGCCTGGCACACAGTAAGTTAATCAATGCTAATCGATTGATCGATTGATGTCAGGCGTTATCCAAATGTTCTAAATGGGGAAACCGAGGCACAGAGAGGGAAGGTATTTCTAGGTGCCAGAGCTGGCTGACGGGTCCCCAAGTTCCCGGCGTGGATATCCAGCTTATCCTGTGCTGGCGATGAGCTGCACACAACGTGCTCTTCCTGGTGGAAAGGATGTCAGTGCTTCGGCTCTTCCTCCGACAGTCCAAGACCCCGAAGCCTTTCCTGTGGGGGCCCTGAGCTCCTGACCTGTGAACGGAGCCTCAAGGAACAGACCGTCCTCTCTATTCTTCTTCAGTTCCTCCCCGAAGTCTAGAGGTCAGGCAGTCTGTCAGCAAGCATTTATTAGGCACTTACCATGTGCCGAGCACAGTGCTAAGCTGTCGGGATCAAAGCGAGGCAGAAAGATGGTCCCTGCTCTAAGGGAGGTCCCCTTCCGAGAGGGGAGGCTGCATGCAAAGAATTAAGTGCCTTCTAGATTGCATGGGGTAATGGGAGGTCAGCTCCGAGGGAAAGCACTCAAGGGGGCCCGGGGGGGAGCTGGGAATTGGCTCCTCCAGAAAGTGGGCTTGGAGCCAAGCCTCGAAGCATGCCAGGAAAGCAAAGAGGTGGAGGTGAGGGGGCAGAGAATCCCAGCGCCCCAGGAGAGCCAGGACGCAGAATGCCCAGAGCCGCTGGTGGGGCCGAGTCAAGGGGTGCATTGTGGGAAGTAAAGCCTCTGGAGACTGGAAAGATGGGAAGGAACCAGGTCAGGAAGGGCTCAACGTGCCCCCCCAAGGACTGTCTACGGGATTCGGGAGGTGATCAGGAGCCACTGCCATTGTCGAGGAGGTGAGTGACATCGTTTGGTCTGTGCATTGGCAGCTAAGGGAAAGATGCGGTAAAATGGGGACGACTCCTCCAGGGAGAGATGAGGCAGGGGGAGAATTCAGAGTTCAGATTCAGAGTTCATTTCAATAGATCTGGAAGAGACCACTGAGTCTAACCAAGTCATTTTACAGAGCAGGAAACTGAGGCACAAAGTGATTAAAGTAACCTTGCTATGGCCACACAAGTAGGAATTGTTTCAGGCAGAACTGCATCCCAGATTTTCCTGACTCCAAAGCCAGCATTCTTTCCATGAGATCTCATTCCCTTTGAACATTTTAAGTTCCAGGTAAAACAGGACAGCAAGGACAAAAGCACGGAGGTGAGAAAGTAGAGGGAATGTCCAGGGATTAGTGAGTCATCAAGGTTGGCTTGTGTGTGTATGGGAGGGGGAGAGTATGAAGGGGAGTCGCGAAATGAATTATTGACCCATCGTACTCATTGGAAACTCTGCATTCCGATACCTAATTCTCCCTTCTGACTCCCTTTGAGTCACAGAAGTGAGTCAGCTTTGCCAGCACCAAGAGGAAGGCATTGCTGGTCTCCAGTCCATCTCCGGAAGGAAATCTCGGTTCCAAAGGCCACCCAAAGGTGCAGTACCTTGGAGGAATATGAGATTGAGACCCAGAAGACCTCGAATCCTAGATCTGCTCCTGACAAGCTGTATGTCTGGCTTGGGTGCTTCGACACAGTTTCCCCAATGACACAATGAAAGGGACCCACTAACTGGACTCTAAGGCCTCATTAGCCTCTAAATGCCATGAATTCCCAGCTCTTTGACCTCAGACAAGAGAGCATGGAGGGGAATATGGAGGGGGCTATGGAGGGGGCTATGGGGGGGCTATGGAGGGGGCTATGGAGGGGGCTGTTCCTAAGCAGCTCTGGGTTAGTTGCTGAGGTTCCTTCTAGTTCTCCAGAGTCATGTAAGCCAAGTCTCTATTATTCATTCTTCGAGCAGAGCTGATGCTGCCTGCATTGCTTACCCCACAAACCACTACTGCACCAAATGAGTGACTGTACTTACAAGTTCTTGGCCTATCACATTACAGATGGAGGATGTCAAAATGCAGAACTCTCTTCTGCAAGAACAAGGCCACCATTCCTGAGCTTTCTGCCATGCTGGCAGATTCTTCAAAGATGGAACTCAGCAGGCTTTTTAGATGGTTCTCTACTGGATTCGTGGACCAGGAAAAAAGCACTTGATCTCGTAGGCTTCTCCCAGACCCCCCCAGCTTCCTTGAAAATGCAAACCAAGTACCATCCTTCACACAAAGCCTTTTCCAATCTCCACTGCCCAGCCTACTGCTACTGCCTTTCCCAACAATTGCTTCGGCATCCATTTAGTTAATGCCCTTCATAGGATCTCCTCTGATAGAACGCAATTCCTTGAGGACAGGAAATGTTTATCTTTTTTCTCTGTATCCTTAACAGCAAGCAGAGTGTCTGGCACATAGTAGGAGTTTAATAGTTGTATATTTGTGGGTCAATAATATTTTTGAAAATAGATTCCTGTTTTAAACCCCTTTGCAAGATGGCATTCATGTGTCACCCAAGACGCGTTTGCATCAGAAGTGGGAAATATTGTGGAGTAAATTCTTTTTCGGAGCTATATTGATTTCAGTGGCTTCTGAGGATCTTTCTAATCTTGAAAAGTCCCAAAGGATGACCAGAAAAATAATTCATAACAATTAGATATCCAGAAGTAGTTTGTAGGTTTAGAACGCAAAGAGACTGAGCCATCGAATGATTTTACAGATGATAAAACTAAGGCCCTGGGAAGTTAATTGATATATTTATGCTCATAGGGCCAGAAGGTATCAGAGGAAGGATTGAACCAGATCCATTGTCTACAGACTCAGCAATTTTTTCCCTTCTGGGACACTGAGTTTCGGCAGGAGAAAGTGGTTTCTCCATCCCCAGAGATCTTTGAAGAAGATGTCCAGCTGTCAAGTGTCTAAAGGGGTGATTGTTTTCAGGTATGGAGTGGAGTAAATAATAAGGAGAGACCCTCCCTTCCTCTGCAATTCTGGGATTTCATTCAGAGTAGAAAAGGACATCATGAGCAAAGTCTTTGACAAAGTCTTTCTTGACATTCTTTGGGAAAAGCAGAGAACTGGGAGCTGACCAAGAGTGGAACTGGTGGAACTGGTGCTAACCGAACAGCTGGGCCCAAAGAGGAATCAGGCATCAGTGGTCAAATGTCAAAGTTAGCCCAGCGTTCTGTGCTTGACTCTTGCCTATTGGGTGGTTTCATCAGAAACTTGAATAAAGACGTTCTCGGTGCCTACCAACTTTCCAGGTGATACAAAGCTGGGGAAAAGAAGGGAACATACCAGACCACAATAAGGATGTAAAAAGATATGGGTAACCCTTACCAATCTTCCACCTATGAGACAATACACCAAAGTACAAGGGTTAAAAAAAAAAGATATGGGTAATAGCTAAGGTTCATCTAGCGCTGTAAGGTTTATGCACTGAATAAGATGAAATTTAATAGGCTTAAGTGTCAAGTCTTACCCCTGGGATCCCCCCAAATATCAATTTTAAAACATCACATACCTCTCTGGATGAGATACAACAAAAGATCTGGGAGAAGAGGCTTAGTGGATCACAATCTGAATATAAGTTAACGTGTGATATAACAAGAAACGCAGTTTTGGTGCCCTCTTTAGTAGAGTGCCATAATTTTAAGGAATAAGGAGGTGAATCTTCTGGTACATTGTGCTCTGCCCTGATCAGAAGCCATCTAGAGCAGCGATGGGCCAACTTTTTAAAGAGGGGCCAAAGGAAAGGAAATGCTCCTCTGTCAGTCTGTTTCTAAGGCAACTCTTTTGAAGTTTCATCGTATTGTATCCTACGCGTTATACTTGTCAGATTAGGAATAATGTCGGGCAGCCGGATAGAACATTTCAGGGGGCTGCATCTGGCTGTAGTTTGCCCATCACTGATCTAGAGTAGTTAGCTACAGGCTTACTGTTTTAGGAAGAACACTGATGAACTCTGTTCATAGGAGGGCAGCCAGGAGGATGAACAGCCTTGAGATCATGCCATCGAAGGGCTGGTTGAAGAAAGTGAGGAAGTTGAGCTTGAAGGAGAGGTGACTCAGAGAGAGTATGATCCCTTCTGGCCTCTCCAGTCTTCTCACACCCCTTCACATGCTCTATAACCCAATGGCCTCCTCACTAGTCCACACATGACACTCCAACTCCCGAATGTGCGCATCCATTCGCTGTCCCTCATGCAACGGGCTGCCCACAGATTCTTCCCTCTCACGAGAAGTCACCGAGCAAAGACCGAATGACCACCTGCTGGAGATGTTTTAGAGAACTCTGAGATCCTGGGATTGTCCTCTTCTCTCCATATGTTGTGTATGACGGAAAGAACGTGCTAATAAATTTAGGTAAGCTATAATTTACAGTGCAATTTAATGAGTCCCTCAAAGATAATCCTAACTAGAAACATCTGTGCCAGCCATTCCCGTGTTCGCTTTCAGCTTCACGTCGAGGTGGGCCATCCTCACGAGATTCCAGACTTGTGGATGTAGCTCTCATGGTTGCAGCAACATCGCCACGTGATCTCTCTCCTCCTCCCATGAATGTCCTCAATTAAATCTCTTGGCTCATTGCTTTGTTAGCCAGATTTCAGAATTAAGCCTTTTCAGCTTTAATTCCCACTTACTCTGAGTTCCAGGTTAGAGTTCCATAAGAAAAGATAACGCAGATGTTCTCCGTGGTGCAACCTTCCCACCGTTCCTTCTTCCAGGGCACCCTGCAACTCCGGAGCATTTGCCACCAACGGAGAGCTGCCAGGAGCATGTCAGTCTTGGATGGGGAAGTTGAGACTGGACTCCACTCTCAGGGGAGCTTGTTAAACAACCTGCAGTATCCCCTGCTGCTGGAGCTGCCCCCCCAAATACGCAGTCGCTTTGCGTGACTCCATTTATCTGTTTGATTGCTCCACAGCCTTTGTCAGCAGAGCACTCTCTTCCCCATTTGCACATCTTTCATTTCCCTTTGTAGATTAATTAGACACACATGCACATGGCCCTATCTGGAAAGGAATGCCGGCTTTGTCTTGGGTCTGTGTGCTCATCTTTGGGGTGTTCCAAATGTTGTGATGGAGAATCCAACGCAGGGCCAGCACGAAACTCTCAGAAGTTTCTCCCTCCCTGCCGTAGGCAGTTGCCAAAGTCTTGATGTACGCAAAGGTGCCATTTACAAAGCTCCAAGCCACGGAGTTTCATTGCAAAGACGCTTGGAGGGATTCTAGCACGCTTTCCTTGGTCCTGCCCCCACATCATTGAATCACCAAGTCTTGGAACTGGCAGATTGATCCCCAAATCCATTTGCCACAAGTACGATAGCTACAATCAAAGCGAATGCAGTCTTGCTTCGTGGTATTCTGTTGTGCCACCAGCATCCTAATTTGGACCGTCATCAGCCATCAACTAGTGGCCAAAGTTCTGGTGAAAAGCATCTCAGAATTGGCCAGACTGGCCCTCCTATCTTAGGTACAGCCTGGAGCCAGGAGAATGGGAAGCAGGACAGGACCCAGGATAGGAATGAGCGACTGGCTGCAGTGGCCACCCCTGGATAGAGACACCAGAGCACTGAGAGCTGAGCTAAGTTCTGCTCGTCCCTTTTTAAATCACCCAATGAAAATCTGAGGCAATGCCCTCACTTTATTACTTTTACTCACCGTGTGATTTCGTCAGTATTGGAAGCACAGAAGAAGAGCCTCCTTTTGTGGATGCACATCATTATCTCCCTTATTTGCAACTTAAAGTTGGAGAGTTGTCTGGTGTATTGAGAGGTTGAGTGACTTGCCCAGGGTCTCCCAATCATATGAGTCAAAGTTAGGACTTAAATCATGTACAAAACATAGTCTAGGACACTGAGAGGATTCCCTATAGAATGCAGGTTTTTCCAGGCTTCACCTCCGGGCCTTTCTGATTCCAGGCCAATGTTCCACCCATACCATGTTGCCATTTCTGCCAGATAGGAGGTAACACTTATGCTTGGAGAAGTGGACAGTCTTCAACCAAAGAATGTTCACAGACTGAAGACACGTTTTCCTTGCTGCCTCCTTATTACTAGTCCATCCAAGAAAGGGTGATCTTTTGGCAAAATAAAAAAGAGCCCAGTCTAGAGGTTCTTTTCATGGGTCATGGCAACCTCTGGCAATCTGGTGGGAAAGCCTGAGGAGTTCTTCTCAGAATAATGTCGTTGTTGTTGTTGTTTTAATTCATAATGGAGGAAAATGCTAAATTTCAATGAGAAACTATTGAAAATAAAGATGTGGTCTTTGTCCATCCAAGTTCACAGATCACGCTAAAGTCCATCCACAGATCCCTGAGGGACCCAAGAAGGCTGAGAATAGAAGAGGCATTGGGGCCAGTTCAACAATGGAAGAAATGAAAGAAAAGTCATGCAGCAACAGAGGATAGACACTAAATGAGTCATTTCCTTCCCCCCAACCCCAGAGGCCTTCACCGGGCACCAAGACAACACCCATGTGCTCTGTGGTATTATCGAGGGGTAGTCAGGCTTCCTCTCCTCCCAAATACTGCCTCTACCATTCATTCCTCTGAATAACATTAGGAAATTAGTCCTTGCATGTCAGTTGGATTTGGGGGTTTTACTAAATCACATTCATTTCTATTACTGTTCCTTGTGCATTCATTCATTCATTTGCACAAAAAAACACTTATTAAACGCCTACTATGTGCCAGGCACTGCACTATATACTGGAGTTGCAAAGGCAAAGTCCCATATGTGCACATAAATAGATACACAGAAAATATACATTACATACAAATCACTTGGAGTGAGGCAAAGGCAATTTTATTAACTCCTCTGGGAACTGACTTGCCTGATTAATGCTAGCTATGTGCCTGTAGGCAAGTACCTCATCCTCTTTGAGTCTTGAACACTCTTTGAGTTTCCTTGTTTGGAAAAATGGCCACAATAATCTTGGTTTTCTCCATGTTTTCATAAGAAAGGGACTTTGCCAACTTTTCAGCTATTAAACTATGAAAATGCCATTGCGTATATTTGTAGATGTCTACCTAGAAGCGAGTCAGAGGTCTTCAAGTCCAATTCATTCATCAAACTGATGAGGAAAAGAATGAGACTCAAAGGGATAAATGACTTGCCCAAAGTAACATAGAATTGGCAGAATTGCGATGCGGACTCAAGCGCTCACATCCACACGCGGTCCTCATGCTATTCTCCAGGGCTCCTACTGAATTCTTAAATGTTTCTTCTCAGATGCACAGACTCCGAGAGGCTTATGACAGCTGGCCACCACCACTGTGCTGGCCATGCTTTCCTACTGATTCTGTCTCGCAGGTTCCCAGGCCATAGCAGAGGGCTTCCTTGCTTAGGACCCTGAATTTCTAGTGCCTACTCTCGACTGTATCTCTGCCTGTGTCCCTTGCCCAGCTTGAATGCCCAAATTCCAACCCAGATCACCTATTTTGCCTCCAAACTTCTCTCCTCTTATAATTTAGTTTGATGCTCCAGTCTCTGACCTAAGTTCCACTAAATTTAGAGTCATAAAACCCACATTGGAATCCTACTCGCTAGGCATCCTTAGGTACATCCCTATCCCTTCTGGTCCTTAGTTTCCCTATATGTAAAATGAAAGGGCTAGAATAAATGATAACAAATTATATATACGTAATATCTATATAATGTGTGTGTGTGTGTGTTCAGTCTAGAGTTAGCGTTTTGCCCCATTGTCCCCATCTGGTCCAGATAGAAAGATAAAAAGTGATTTAGTGGAATAAATGAATATGGCTTATTCTATTCACTAAAGAAGGACATGCTTTTAATTATGTATTCCAGAATAATTAAATAAAAATTGCCTCCCATTCCTTCCTTCCAGAGGCCTGGTGAATTCAACTGGTTTTGTCTATTTGAAAAGAATCATCCAGATCTTAAATTTGTTAGAGTCCTCCAATGGTGTCTTTCTTTTCCCGGCTGTGGGGAGAAGGGCATGGGAAAGTCCCCCTAATAAGGATCCTGAAGTCTGGGGAGCCAGTGCAGAAAGAGGGCTTCTATTTCTTTTTCCACCATTGAAAGCCTTGCACCATCATATGTTCATGACAGCATTGTAACTGACTTTTGTTTCCCTGTCCCTGGCAGATTAGATCTATTAGCATGTTATTAAGAAAATAAAGCCCTACATTATTCTTTCCATCCCTGCCCTCTGTCTTCTTTGCTCCTAAATGACACACCTCCAGATATCTTTCTCCGATCCATTCTGCAAATGTTAGGTGTAGAGAGCAAACCTACCAAAGACCTTTAGAATTGTATCCATGAGGCTTTCAAAGGAAAGTAGATTGGGAAATCTATTCTTTCACTTGCATCCTCTTTCCTTCGGTGTGAGCCATTGTGGATAGAACAAGACGCATGTGCCCTAATTACTCTTGAATGTGGCATAAAGGATGAGTCCCCTGCTGGGAGTCCTAAAATATTTAAACCCCAAACGCAACCCAGTTTTGCCATCAAACTTGCCTAATGCTTACCCAGAGATAGATGTGTACATACGAGGCGAAGCTCTCTTGGAATCCTTCAGCCAAACGAACCTTTGCCTCACCACGAGGCACAGAGAAATTATTCCAAAGACCTTCATTGATCAAGATCCCAACTCTTGAAGATTTCTAATACTGACCAGCGGAAGATGGAAGGACCCATCTTTGATTTTGAACAAGATTTTCCATTTGACTTTCCTTCCTGGAGTCAGGTGGACCTGAACGACCAGTTTCTGACTCAGGGGGACAACGTTGCACTTCAGTGCCAGCCTTTAGAAGAGTGTCTGTCACCTTGGCCTTCTTTTTCGCCTCAGTCCACCTTTTCTGACACTCAAATATCACTCCCTGACCTGGAGACCCAGATTATGCAGCTACAGGGAAGTGCTGAACTGGACAGCTCCTTTGCAATCCAACCCCTGGATGAAAAGCCCAAGGACCCTGGTCCTCTAGTCCCTCCTCACCCTTGCAAGGTGCAAAGACAAGCTGCCAACATCAGGGAAAGGAAGAGGATGCTCAGTATTAATTCTGCCTTCAACGAGCTGAGGTGCCATGTGCCAACTTTCCCATACGAAAAGCGGCTCTCCAAGATTGACACCCTTAGGTTAGCCATTGCCTACATTGCCCTACTCAGGGACATCCTAATCTCAGGCTGTGATCCCAAGTCATATATAGATCAGTGCATGAAAGATGGCTATAAGGGTCAGAAGGATGCCATTTGGAACACTAGTGGTGAGTATGTCATTAATACAAGAGCTTTTATTTCCTAGAAAAATGATGCATCATTCAGATGATGGGCCTCAGACATGAATGTTAGCCCACATTAGTTTAGCATATGCAGCTACATCATCTGGAAACTTGCCCATACAGCTAAATGCTATTTTAGTGTCACAGCACACAGGCTATTGCAAATGTCGTTGGGGGATACCAATTGAAATATATCCTTATTACTAAAAATGAAATATCGTAAGCTCAGGATCTGGAAGTCATTGAAAAATCTGATTAGACACTGGACTGTGGTTTTCTCTATGGTCATTTTTTTAAATTTTTTTTTATTTTAAACCCTTAACTTCTGTGTATTGACTTATAGGTGGAAGAGTGGTAAGGGTGGGCCATGGGGGTCAAGTGACTTGCCCAGGGTCACACAGCTGGGAAGTGGCTGAGGCCGGGTTTGAACCTAGGACCTCCTGTCTCTAGGCCTGACTCTCACTCCACTGAGCTACCCAGTTGCCCCCGTAAACCCTTAACTTCTGTGTATTGACTTATAGGTGGAAGAGTGGTAAGGGTAGGCAATGGGGATCAAGTGACTTGCCCAGGGTCACACAGCTGGGAAGTGTCTGAGGCCGGATTTGAACCTAGGACCTCCCGTCTCTAGGCCTGGCTCTCCATCCACTGAGCGACCCAGCTGCCCCTATGGTCATTTTTTAAAGTTCAGTTTTCTAATTCTTTACTCATGGAAAACAATGGGGGATGGTTTCTGTGTGACAATATTGCCTTGCATTTTTGAGGTCTCTTGTTTTCAGGAGCTAACATTGCACAACATAAATTTTAGTCAGTTATCAAAATAAAAAAAAAAAAACATTGATTCCTAAGGTAGCATGACTTTCCCATCTATGTAACACAGAGTGCTTTTAGGTTTGAATCTTAGCACAAATGGTTTAACAGTATTCATGTTGAATACTATTCATTCATTGGATCTAGGATCTCTAGGATCATTGGATCCCACAGGATTGAATCAATTAAATGCCTTACCTTGCTCTAAAAAATGTGACTTAAAAAAGACACAAATATTTCAGTGTGAAGAGAAATCAGTAACTTCCTTTAGGGGAGAAATGAGAGGCTGAATAAACTTGAGTGTTAGATGACCAAAAAAAAAGGAGAAAATAAGGGAAAGAGGAAAATTCTGGTTCACAGGTATATGGTATTCTACTGGCACTGAGTTCCTAGCTGGCCATACCGTTACTTTCAGAAATCAAGCTTCAAAGCTCAAAGCTGCGAACATGGAATTGGTTGGTGGCTGGACTTTTAGCTAAGTGTTGTTTTTGATCACGTTGGCCTGAGATGAAATTCATGAATTCGCTTCTTTGTCCCAGTAGTTTCTCTGGTGCATCTGCAGCCAGTGTTTCGACTCCCATGGAAAGCTTTTCAAATGAATACACTTTGTCAAGTTCAGTTTGATTATACCCCGCTCGGTCCTGCCCTGCCGGCCTTGCCCTGCCCTCCCCCCAATTCTCTTGTGCTCCTTGCAGATCTGACAGCTCGCCTCTCCTGGATCAAGTGGAATTAGAGAGGTGTCCCAGGGAAGTAAGGAGGACTTCTGAAGATACAGCTGCTGGATTCTCATCATTGCCAATGAAAGATACTAGCCCAATCCAACTGGGTGCCTGCCTGCCTGCCCCAACAAGAAGCACGTGGGGAGACAGAGGGTGGGAAGGGGGGTTGAAGCAATGGAGGTTCCGCCCCAATTGCAAAGTTCCCTTTCCTCTTTATTTATCGATCTCTTCTCTCTCTCTCTCTCTCTCTCTCTCTCTCTCTCTCTCTCTCTCTCTCTCTCTCTGCATGGGGTGGGGAGTGCCTTCTTTTCAGTTACTAAACACACATTATAATAAATGAAACCAATACTTTTTAGGAAAAGAGAAAAGAATAGCATCATAGATTCATTTCTGGATGGGATCTCTGAGGCCATTTAGCCTGATCCTCTCATTTTACAGATAAGGCAATTGAGTCTAAGGGTACTGACATGACTTAGAATCACATAATTATAGATCTAGCCCTGCAAATGACCTTAGAAGTCATTTTACCCACTCATTAATTTTATAGATTTTAAAAAACCCCGAATCCCAGGAAGTTAGTTGACTCACCTGAGGTCAACAGCATATATACTTGGTTCCATACTGCATGGGTTCAAATCCTACTTCTGCTACTGTGTGACAAGTGAATAAGTCACTTATCCCCTCTGAACCTTTAACAGTCCCCCACTATTTACTTAATAAAGATGACTTCACTGTCTTCAGTGGATGTTGGATTTTAGAGCTACTTGGGACTTGAGAGAGCATCTATATTATTCCCTTCATGTTACAGAGGGAGAAATTAAGACCTAAGAAAGGGAAATGATTTATTCAAGCATATACAGGGTAGCTCATGGCAAAGCTCTCAATTCAATTCAGCAAGGATTTATTAAATTCCTACTATGTGTATGACTTTTTCATATGAGATAATGAATATGGAATATTTTGTGATTAATTGGTATCTAAATGCCAGCTCTTATTATTTCATTCTCATCTTAATTTTATGGTGCTTAGAGAGAAATGAACCTGGAACAAGCCACTGCTTTGCTGTGATTCTTTCATGCTCTGTGACCAGTCAAACAAATGGAAAAAATGATTTCTTTTCATAATTGAATAAAAGTATTAAGATTCTTAGTGTTGTCATTCTTTGATAAGCTGCCCATCTTTCTGTGTTTTCAAAGCATCTGTATTTGGAGAGTTCTCATTTCCTGATTAAAGACCACTGAACAGAGGAAGTCAAATAATTAAACTCATAGTACTTTAGACTCTGAATTTCTCATGACTAACCTAAGGTCCTTCCAGCCTACCAGCCTTGTGGATGTGTCAACATGACACCAAATGAGAACCCCAAATTAAAAATCTTTGCTTTGTCAGTCTGATATAAAAGGAAGTGCATCAAATGATTCTTTTTTAGAAATAGAATTGGGCCAGATGGTACAGTTGTTTTGTATTTGTAAAGGCATGGCCTAAATTCATAAACTGATCAATTTTGTTGTCTAGGAACAGGAGGAAAAAAAAGAACCATAGTTTTATCAGTGTAGGAAACTCCTGATGAGGAACGCTTCCTCTGAAAGTGAAGGAATTGACACTTTCTAGGTGTGTGATCCTGGGCAAGTCACTTAACCCCCAATCCCTAGCCCTTAAAGCTCTTCTGCCTTAGAATGAATACATAGTACTGATTCTAAGATGGAAAATGAGAGTTTAAAAAGAAAAGTGGAATGGCAAAAATTAGGTTTAGATCAGTATCTCACAACCTGTACCAAGATAACTTCAAAATGGGTATATAAACTTAAACATAAAGAGTAATAATATAAGTAAATTAGATGAACATGGAATAGTATACCTGTCAGATCTATGGAGAAGGGAAAAATTTAAGATCAAGCAAGAGAAAGAGAACATTATGAGATATAAAATGAATAATTTTGATTATATTAATTTAAAAAGGAGTTGTATGAACAAAACCAGTACAACCAAGATGAGAAGGGAAGCAACAAACTAGGGGGAAATCTATAACAAATTTCTCTGGCAAAGGTCTAATTTCTCAAATATACAAAGAACTAAGTCAAATTTATAAGAATTCAAATCACTCTCCAATTGACAAATGGTCAAGGGATATGAATAGACAGTTTTCAGATGAGGAAATCAAAACTGTCAATAATCATATAAAAATGTTCTAGATCCCTCCTGATTAGAGAAATGCAAATCAAAACAACTCTGAGATACCATCTCACACCTAACAGAGTGGCCAATATGACAGTAAAGGAAAGTAATAGATGTTAGAGGGAATGTGGCAACATTGGGACCCTAATGCACTGCTGGTGGAGTTGTGAATTGATCTAACCATTCTGGAAGGCAATTTGGAATTATGCCCCAAAAGCTTTAAAAGAATGCATGCCCCTTGATCCAGCAGTACCACTACTAGGTTTGTATCCCAAAGAGATTTAGAAAAATGGGAAAGCTATATCCATTGGGATATATAATTCTATCTAACCCTACTGAGAAAGTCAGAAGGGATTAACCAAGGGGAGCAGGGGAATGGGGAGGTCAAAAAAAGGGAGGGGAGGGGAGGGGGGGAAGGAATTCATTAGGCCTTAAAAAATAAAAAGAGGGGAATAATAAGGGAGGGGATGGAAAGGGAAGTAAGTCAAGGGACAAGACAAGGGGGACTGGTTTAAAACAAACCACTGGTTTAAAAGGAAATAGTGTAAGAAGAAGGGGTAGAACAAGGAGAGGATACCAAAATGTTGGGGAATACACAACTGATAATTATAACTCTGAATGTGAATGGGATGAACTCGCCCATAAAATGGAAGCAAATAACAGAGTGGATGAGAAACCCAAACCCTACCATTTGTTGTCTACAAGAAACACATATGAGGCGGGTGGACATACACAAGTTTAAGGTCAAGGGCTTGAGCAAAATCTTTAGGGCTTCAAATTAGAAAAAGAAGGCAGGAGTGGAGATCGTGATTTCTGAAAAAACCAAAGTAAAAATAGATATGATTAAAAAAGACAGGGAAGGTAATTACATCCTAATAAAAGGCAGTATAGACAATGAGGAAATAACAGTACTCAACATGTATGCACCAAATGGTATAATATCCAAATTCCTAAAGGAGAAACTGGCAGAGCTCAAGAAGGAAATAGATAGTAAAACCATACTAGTGAGAGCTCTAAATACTCCTCTTTCAGATCTGGATAAACCAAACCAAAAAATAAATAAGAAAGAGATAAGAGAGGTGAATGAAATCCTAGAAAAATTAGATTTAATAGATATGTGGAGAAAAATAAATAGGGACAAAAAGGAATACACTTTCTTTTCAGCTGCACATGGTACATTCACAAAGATTGGCCATGTAATAGGGCATAGAAACATTGCAAACAAATGCAAAAGAGCAGAAATAATAAATGTAACCTTCTCAGATCATAATGCAATAAAATTAATAATTAGTAAGGGCACATGGACAGGTAAATCAAAAACTAATTGGAAATTAAATAATATGATTCTCCAAAACCAGTTAGTTAAAGAAGAAATCATAGAAACAATCAACAATTTCATTGAAGAGAGTGACAATGAGGAGACATCCTACCAAACTCTGTGGGATGCAGCTAAGGCAATACTCAGAGGGAAATTTATATCCTTGAGTGCAAGTATTAACAAATTAGAGAGGGCAAAGATCAATGAACTGGGCATGAAAATTAAAAAACTAGAAAATGAACAAATTAAAAATCCCCAGATGAAAACTAAATTAGAAATACTGAAAATCAAAGGAGAAATTAATAAAATCAAAAGTAAAAGAACTATTGAATTAATAAAAAGACTAGAAGCTTGTATTTTGAGAAAACAGATAAAATAGACAAAGCACTGGTCAATCTAATTAAAAAAAGTAAAGAAGAAAACCAAATTAACAGTATCAAAGATGAAAAGGGAGAACTCACCTCTAATGAAGAGGAAATTAAGGCAATCATTAAAAACTATCTTTCCCAATTATATGGCAATTAATATAGCAATCTAGGTGATATGGATGAATATTTACAAAAATATAAATTGCCTAGATTAACAGCAAAAGAAATAGAATTCTTAAATAATCCCATATCAGAAAAAGAAATTGAACAAACCATCAAAGAACTCTATAAGAAAAAATCGCCAGTGCCTGATGGATTCACAAGTGAATTCTATCAAACATTCAAAAAACAACTAATCCCAATACTGTACAAAGTATTTGAAACAATAAGCAAAGAAGTTCTACCAAATTCCTTTTATGACACAAATATGGTGATGATTCCAAAGCCAGGTAGATCAAAAACAGTGAAAAAAAAAACTGCAGACCAATCTCCCTAATGAACATAGATGCAAAAATCTTAAATAGAATACTAGCAAAGAGACTCCAGCAAGTGATCAAGAGGATTATCCATTATGATCAAGTAGGATTTATACCAGGAATGCAGGGATGGTTCAACATTAAGAAAACCATCCACATAATTGACTATATCAACAAGTGAACAAACAAAAATCACAGGATTATCTTAATAGATGCTGAAAAGCCTTTGACAAAATACAACACCCAATCCTACTGAAAACACTAGAAAGTATAGGAATAGAAGGACCTTTCCTAAAAATAATAAATAGTATATATCTAAAACCATCAACAAGCATCATATGCAATGGGGATAAATTAGAAGCCTTCCCAATAAGATCAGGAGTGAAACAAGGATGCCCATTACCACCACCTCCATTATTTAATATTGTACTAGAAGCACTAGCAGTAGCAATTAGAGAAGAAAAAGAAATTGAAGGTATTAAAATAGGCAATGAGGTGACTAAGCTATCACTCTTTGCAGATGATATGATGGTCTACTTAAAAAATCCTAGAGAATCAACTAAAAAGCTAATAGAAATAATCGACAACTTTTAGCAAAGTTGCAGGATACAAAATAAATACACATAAATCATCAGCATTTGTATATATTTCCAACACATCACAGCAGCAAAAGGTAGAAAGAGAAACACCATTTAAAACCCTAGACAATATAAAATACTTAGGAATCTATTTACCAAAACAAACACAGGAATTGTACGAAGACAACTACAAAACACTTTCCAAAAAATTAAAACTAGATCTGAACAATTGGAAAAACATTGATTGCTCATGAGTAGGATGAGCTAACATAATAAAAATGTCCATTCCACCCAAATTAATTTACCTATTTAGTGCCATACCTATCAAACTACCAAGAAACTTTTTTTTACTGAATTAGAAAAAAAACTATAACAAAGTTCATTTGGAAGAACAAAAGATCAAGAATATCAAGGGATATAATGAAAAAAAAAAGTGAAGGAAGGTGGCCTAGCAGTACCAGATATTAAACTATACTATAAAGCAGTGGTCATCAAAACAATATGGTACTGGCTAAGAGACAGAAGGGAGGATCAGTGGAATAGACTTGTAGACTTGGGGTAAGTGACGTCAGTAAGACAGCGTATGATAAACCCAAAGAGCCCAATTTTGGGGATAAAAATCCACTATTTGACAAAAACTGCTGGGAAAATTGGAAAACAATATGGGAGAGGTTAGGTTTAGATCAACATCTCACACCCGACACCAAGATAAATTCAGAGTGGGTGAATGACTTGAATATAAAGAAGGAAACTATAAGAAAATTAGGCGAACACAGAATAGTATATTTCTCTGTTATTTCTGTTATTCATTTTTAACTCCTCCCCTTTTTAGGACAAATCTGATCTCTTCATTTTTCTGCTTTCAGTTTCTATTCTATAATTTCTAATTGTGTTGCTAGGTCATATCTCTCCATTTCTGACTAAACTCATTTGAGTTTAGTCCTAATTCCAATAACATCTCTTTTCCTTTTCCTTGCTATTTATGTTTCCCTTGTAAGGGAATGCAGCAAATATTCATTGAAATGAATCACAATCCTTTCCATGTTGAGCTCATTATTCTTTCCTATTATATTGAGGTATACTAGCTATAAAATCCAACCTATCAATGTAGCTCTCTTCGTTCCATGTGGTCAATACTTGGCATAATTTTCACATTTGGGCATAAAATAAAATTATGGTTTCATTAGCTGAAAAGCTAACAGATTACCAAGTGTGTCCTTTCTTTCTAACCCATTTTTTCTTTTTTTGAAGTCCTACTTTCCATCTTAGAATCAAGACTGGGTATTGGTTCCAAGGCAAAAGAATAGTAAGGGCTAGGCAATGGGGGTTAAGTGGCTTGCCCAGGGTCACATAGTTAGGAAGTGTCTGAGGTCAGATTTGAGCCCAAGACCTCATGTCTCTAGAACTGACTCTCAATCCATTGAGCCACTATGCTTCCCTCCCCATTTTTCCAAATTTCTTCACAATATTTCAGAGCTAGAAAGATCTCAAAGGCTTTTTTTTATTTTTAACAAGTGATCAGCCAGCCTCCATCACTGGGAAAGTCACCCTGTTCCAAGAAGGCTTGTTTTGCTTTTGGATAATTCTAATTAGTGGGAATTATTTTCCTGAAAACAAACTGGAATCTTTTTCTTGGAAACTTTTGTTTGTTACTCCTAGTTTTGGGGACAATTGGAGCCAAGAAATACAAGACAATGTTCTGTCTTAAATATGCTACCCAGAATTGAATGCAATATGATGGAAGCAATCTAAGCAGGGCAAAGAGGAGTAAGCCTACCACCTCACTAGTCTTGGGATCATAAATTAAGTTCTGGAAAGGATGTAAGACACCATCCAGAACAAAACTTTTTTTTTATAGATGAGGAAACTGAGGCCAGGAGGAAGTGAATGGTTCAGAATTGCCCAGGCTAGAGGGGTCAGAAGCCATTAGGAACTCCAAGCCAAAGTCTACTGACCTTTCCATACCACCACGATTCTCTTAATGCAGCCCAAGATTCCCTTAGTCTTCTCAGCTTCCCTATCACACCATTGACTATTCTGCCCCAACTCTTTGAGCCTCCACCTCTGCCTCGCTCCTCGATTACAGAGCCATTGAGTACAAACTGGACCTGGAAACAAAGTGCCTCTAGAATGATCATGATTAATAACCAGTATTGCGCGTGCGTTCGTGTGTGTGTGTGTGTGTGTGTGTGTGTGTGTGTGTGTGTCTTTTGATCCTCACCACAATCAGGCATTGTAGATTCTATTATTATCATCCCCATTTTACAGCTAAGGAAACAGAGGCAATTCCAGGTGAAGTAACTTGCCCAGGGTTACATAGCTAGTAAGTGTCTGAGATCGAATTTGACTCTAAGGCCAGCAGTCTATGCGCCGCCACATCTCGTTTCCCTCTCAGATGGTCTGGTATCAGATGGACCCAGGGCCTCTCAGCTCAAATTTAAAAAATAAAAATTTAAAATTTTTGAATAAAAAAAATAAAAATAAAATTGACGGCCACCTGAATTTTCCCCTTAGCTCTGGCTTCCTCAGGCCACTGCAAATGGTCTTCCCACAGTGGTCTCCATTATATCTCACTAAAAGGCTTTCAAGGTACAGAAAGTAGGCAGCTTTTTAACTCTACTCACCGATGACATGGTCTTTGCCGCTTGAAGGCCCTGGATAAGTCAATGAAAAAGCTAAGGATGGAGAGTCAAGGAGGCTCTGAGGGTCTAAAGAAGCAGAAAAAGGAGAAAGATGGTGGTCAAAAGGGAGACGACGGTGAGGAACTCATGCCAGGCACAGGGAGTGTCCTGGCCGAGTGTGACGGTGTCATGGACATTCAGAGAGAAGAGGATCCTTTGGGTTGGCCTCTAGTACACGTTGGAGATGTGGCCGAGAACGTGGGGCACCACCAGGTTGTAGAGAGCCTTGGATGCCCAGCAGAGGAGGGAGGCCTTGACTCCTGCTGCAATAAGGATCCATTCAAGATTTCTGAGCAGAGGCGTGAAATGGCAAGATCTATGCCAGACAGACTATTGTGGCCGCGGCCTGAAGGATGGACACTGGGGCCAGGGAAGGGGGAGGGAAGGAAGAGACGTGGGGCTACTTGGCTGCAGGCTCTGGGAACTGTTGTGAGCAGAAGGTCTTTCCTGGCAGATGGTCCCTGAAAGGCTCTGACTGGGCATTAGAACTACAAGCTTCTGAACGAAGGTGCCAGGGGCAGGCAGGAGCTGACATCAGCAACCAAAATGTTAGAATCCAGAGAATCCAAAGAAGGGCTCGAGACGGTCCAACAGAAGCTTCGGATCTGGGGAAAGTGAGGAACAGGCAGTTGCACAGAAATCCTGAGCCAGTCGGCCCCATTCGGTACCTTCCAGGTAGGTCCATGTTTGCTACTCAGGCCGGGAAGCTTTCCCTACGTTCCAGCCTTCCTCAAGCTGGCCTTTGTGCCGCTGCTCACATCGCCCTTGTAGGAATGCCCATCTCTAACAAAACCGGGCACCGCTGCTCCTCTAGCCGGGGTGCGTCACCGAAAAGCCACTTACTGCGTGTCACTGGGCACACGAGGGCATGATGGTTATAGCCTGCTGCCCAAGTCCATTATTCCACTAACAATGGACAGTTTGGCACAAAAAGCTCTGGGTCAGAATTCAGAGGCCCTGGGTTCCAATCCTGGTTCTGCTGCTCATTTCTTATAAGGCTCTGGGCAAGTCATTCCCCCTCTGTGTTCTCCCTGAGTAAAAGGAGGGCTTTGGAGTCAATTCCCTCCGCTATCTCTTTGATCTCTCAATTCTATGATCCTGTTAATAATAATTAACTGTTTCTGATGGTGAAAAGAAATTTATATAGTGAGTAAAGCAATCTGCCTCTAGCTGTCTGCCAGCCCCACCTGGAATGGATTTCCCATAAAGTGCTGAGGCCCAGAGCCACTAATGAAACGAGGGTGGAGAAGGAGGGATTTCAGCTCCGGGGCTAATTGGGTTTCACTGGAGGACTCATTTACTACCTGCCCCGCACGTTTTAGGCTTTCTTTATTCTAGATCTTTGCTTCCCTCGCTTTTTCTCTGGGATCTGGCTTCCTTTCTGAGAGGCAGCGCAGTGGCATGGAATGGTGGCATGGAATCATCCTCCCTCTGGAATCAGGAAAGATCTGAGTTTGAATCCTGAAAGAATGTAAGTGCCCTGAGGGCAAGGCTTCTTTGTACCCCCCACAGCTTTGGTAGAGAGCCAGGCACAAAGCAGAGGTGGGTTGATCGAATTAAGTTTGGCTCTGAAGCTTGGAAACTTGTGTGACCCTAAGCAAGTCACCTAACTGCCTTCTCTGAATCTTAAGTTCATCACCTGTAAAATGAGAACGGAGGCACTTCTAAAACCTGTGGGCTGAATTGTTAGGGGGAAACCATTCTGTCACCCTTCAACACCAGGGAGGAAGGGACTCCCGGATTCTGTCCTTTTCTATGCCCCTCCCCAAATGTTTCCCATTCCTTCTTCTTCCTCTTCCCACTCCTGCACCTCGAAACCAGGCACATCAGCAGCCATTTACTTGAGCTCCCTTTTTCGCTGGGAAGGACAATGGAAGTCCAGAAAGATCAGTGACCTTCCTGAGCTGATCACATAGAAACAGAATCTGGATTTGAACTCAGGTCTTCCAACTTTTAAATCAGTAGATTTTCCACCATGCCACAATGGCCCTCTGGCATCTCTAGGAGAGGAATTAGAAGAGATTTGACTAAGTGGCCTTATGTCTCTGTTCATGGGAAACTCCACAAGGTGAGAAAAGAGAACCTGAAACATTCGTCCTTCCTCCTTCCCGTTGGACTAAGCTTTAAGATGCTACTCAACTCAAAACCATCAACATGGATTAAGTTCCTGCTGCATACAGAAATTATCCTTCATGGTGGGGATACACAGCTTAGACAAAAGCGGACCAGCTCCTGCCCACAAATTTTCATTCTGCCACAGGCATCCTACTCTGTGCTGCAGAGTCATTTCTGGTTCTTTTATCACATCACGGTCAGTCCAGATAATAAATACTGATGCTCTCTTTCTGTCTCTCTGTCTCTCTCTCTGTCTCTGTCTCTTCTTTCTGCTTCTGTCTCTTTGTCTCTGTGTCTCTGTCTCCCTTTCTCTCTTTTCTCTCTCTCTCTCTCTCTCTCTCTCTCTGTGTGTGTGTGTGTGTTTCTCTCTCTCTCTGTCTCTCTCTGTCTCTGTCTCTTCTTTCTGCTTCTGTCTCTCTGTGTGTCTCTTTTCTCTCTGTTTCTCTCCCTGTTTCTGTCTCTGCTGCTCTCTCTCTGTCTCTCTCTGTCTCTGTCTCTGTTTCTCTCTCTGTCTCTCTCTGTCTCTCTCTCTCTGTCTCTGTCTCTGTTTCTCTCTCTGTCTCTCTCTGTCTCTGTATCTCTCTGTCTCTGTCTCTCTCTCTCTCACACACACACACACACACACACACACACACACACACACACACCATGGATTCAGTTTATTGTCTCCTGTCCTCTCCTGAAGAGTCTGCCAGAGCTGCCAGTGTGTCTCATGTGGAAAACGAGTTCATGGCCAGTTGGTGCAAACCCGAGCACTGAAAGCCTGCCTGCGCCTCTCTCCCACGTAGGGACACTCCTTGGGAAATCCATAGAGCTCGTCTGACTCTTTACCCCTCAGGGAAATTATTGTTAAAAAAGTCGAATTCAGATGAAAAAAGGAGGAAAAGGAGAAAAAGCCATAAAAAGGAAACAAACAAACCCGTAGCCACAAGTGCAAGGAAAGCCTGCCTGCCCGATGAGCACGCTGTCTCTGAAAGCAGGAAGACCAGCATTCAGATCCCTAATCTGATCCTTGCTAGCTGTGTGCTCTGGGCAAGTGTCTTGACCTCTCTGATGATCATTTTAGTCAGCTGTAAAGAGTAAGAGCCACGGACAGGACACCACAGCGTTATTAGGAGGAGACGGCAGTGTCTTTTATGGGGAAGAAGTGCAGCTTCAGCACCGAAAACTTGGCTTTGAACCTTATGGCTATCATGTCATCTATTGGAATATCCTTAGGGGAGTTCCCGACCTCTCCGGGCCTCTCTCTCCTCTTCTAGAAAATGAGAGGTTGGGGGGAGGCAATACGGATGTGAGGGTCCTTCTAGCTCCAGGCTCGTGATCCCGGGCACGAGGTAACAGGTGGGTTCTGTACAGTCTCCGGCATTCGGAACGTGCCGATGATCCTCTTTTCAGAAAAACAAGGGCAGTTCCTTGAGGCTTCTCTGCCCCTTCAAGATCTGCCTGGGGGACTACCTGCGAGATCCCTGGGAAAGACCCCAGGACAGAGGACCTGAGGGCCAGACGGAGCACTTCGCCCCACTTCGTTTTGAAAAATAAAATGTTTGGAGTTTTTTAAAGACATTTTCTGTTTCTTACATCACCAGAGTATTCCGCTCTCTTCTCCCTCCCAGAGAGCCATCGCTATGTGCCAGAGACTACTTTTTGGAGAGGAAAACAAAATGTCCGTGTAAGGGGTTGATACATTGGAAAAACCTGAAAACCTGTCCAGTGTGTACCACCTGCAGCCCATTCATCTCCATAAAGGAATGGGTTGCACCCCACTCACTTTAGACACAAGGAAAGAGAGACAAAGGACTTGCCCAAGGTCACACAACAGGCATGTGTCCAAGGCAGAACCTACGCCCAGCCTATCTCAGGCAGGACAGGGGTCCAATGGACAGCAATAACTTCAGGGGTAGGCAATTGGGTTCCATTTGCACCTCGGCCATTTATTCATCATGTACCCTAAGGAAAATCATTCCCTCTCCCTATTTCATTATTTTTCAAATGAAGGAGTCACAGCAGACCACCTCTAAGCTTTTTATTGGGGGGGGGGAGGGGCCATTTTTATTTTTATGTTTAAATTTATTTGTTTATTATTTAAAATTCCCAGGTAGGGGGCAGCTGGGTAGCTCAGTGGATGGAGAGCCAGGCCTGGAGACCGGGAGGTTCTAGGTTCAAATCTGACCTTAGACACTTCCCAGCTGTGTGACCCTGGGCAAGTCACTTGACCCCCATTGCCTACCCTTACCGCTCTTCTTCCTTGGAGCCAGTACACAGTATTGACTCCAAGACAGAAGGTAAGGGTTTTAAAAAAAATTCCCAGGTATCTCTCACCCTCCCTCTCATTCCCATTCTAGGGAAGGCATCATTGACAAAAATAATTATACAAATATACACATATGTAAGTTATTATTCATTTTATTTAAATTTATATTAATTTATTTGTATATTATTTATAACATTGTATATAAAGCATATATAATAAAATTGTATATATATTTATATAAAACTGTATCTTTCTTGTTTCTATTCATCAGTTCTTTTTCTGGAGGTATATATAAACAAGTCATTCTGAAACTATTTCTGTTGCTGTATAGAATGTTCTCTTGGTTCTGCTCATTTCCTTCTTTGTCACTTCATTTGGTCTTTCCATGGTTTTTTTCCCTCTAAAATTCACCTGCTCATTGTGTCTTATGGGGCAGAAGTATCCCATCACAATCATATGTAACAACTTGCTTAGCCATTCCCCAATCAGTGGGCATTTCCTCAATCTCCAGTTCTTTGCCACCAAAACGAAAGTGGCTCTAAATATTTTAGGACAGATAAGTTCTTTCCCCCAATCACCTTAGGAAAAAGTAGTGTATTAGGAAATAAATAGGTATTACTGGGTCAAAAGGTTTACAGTTTTATAATTCTTTGGGCATAATTCCAGATTGCTCTACAAAATGGTTGGTTGAATTCACAGTTCCACCAACAATGTATCGGTGTCCCCATTTTCCCACATCTCCTCTGATAGTTGTCATTTTGCCCTGTTATCATTTTAGCCAATCTAATAAGATCTCTCAGAGTTGTTTTGATTTGCATTTATCTAACTGATAATGATCTAGAGCATCAATGGGCAAACTATAGCTGGTGGACCAGATGCGACCCTTGAAATGTTCTATCTGGCCACAAAACATTACTCCTAATCTGACGAATACAATGAGTAGGATACAATACAATGAAACTCCGAAAGAGCTGCCTTAGAAACAGATGGACAGATGAGCATTTCCTTTCCTTTGGCCCCTCTTTATAAAGTTTGCCCACCACTGCTCTAGAGCATTCTTTCATATGGTTATAAAACACGTTATACCTACCGAAATATATGTCTGACTTCTTTATCCAAAAATTGTCTATTCATATCTTTTAGCCATTTACTAATTAGGAATGGATCATATCTTTATGAGTTTGACAACATTCTCTCTAGTGTAGAGGTGAGACCTTTTTCTGAGAAACCATCCATAAAATTTCCCCCCACATTTTCTGTTTTCCTTCTAATCCTGGCTGTGTTCATTTTATTTGTAGAAAACCTTTTCTAGCTTAGTGCATTCAAAATTATCCATTTTCTATCTCACGGAGCTTTGGATCTCTTCTTGTTTATAAATTCTTCTCCTATCCATAATCTGATGGACCTCTAAGCTTCTGATTCTGTGAGGCTACCTTATCTGCAGCTCAGACATCCACCTCCAAGATTTCCTCTGTTCACTCACAGGGAACCTTCTGGCCTGGGATTATTTTTAGTGTCTGCATCCCCCTTAACTTAAAATGTCCACGATCCACCCTGCTCCATTCAGAACTTCCAACAATCAAGCCAAAACACGTCCTGAGAGTCTTCTATGTGTCAAGCCTAGTGCAAAGCATTAGAGACGCAAAGACCAAATGAAATAGTTCCCCTGCTTAGTCACTCTCTCAAGAAGTTTACATTCTAGTCCTGACCCCATGCAGAGAATCAAACTGAACGGTAAGCTTGAGGAAGCTCCCCAGAACAGACTGGAGGGAACATTCTCCCAATCACAAGGTAATGTGCTAAGGTGAGAAGAGCATTGAGCCCACACCTTTCAAGCCCCGAGTAAGTCCCTTTCCCACTCTGGGCTTCAGTTTCCTCATCTCTAAAAGGAGTAGATTCTATGGTCTTGGAAGTCCCTTCTAGCTCTCAATCTATGATCTTTTGATCCTTTGACTTGGGTTCAACTCCTGAGTGTGCCATTTCCTGGATATCTACCTTTCTGGGAGTCATTTCCTCTCTATAAGCCTCAGTTCCCTTACCCGTTGAATGGCAGAAGAACGCAAGAATACTTAGGGTTGTTGAGAAGGGGGGGCTTGGCCAATATCAGAGGAAACAGGATGGTGAGCAGAAAGGTCACTGCTTAGAGAGCCAAGCTTCAGATCATGGCTGTATCACTTGTTATACATTTCTGGGTCCCAGTTTCATTCTTTGTCAAATGAAGAGGTTGGACTACATGACCTTTTGAGCTCTGGAGCTAAAAATGATCCTACTTTTCCAGATTAAGGGGACCCAATCAGTTCCCTGTGGTGAGCACCTAACACTACCATACAATATAACAGGAGAGACTTTGAATTTGAAGGCATAGGAAGTGAGTTCAAATTCTGCCTCTGCCCTCACCTTGGTTGGTCATTTCCCCTTTGTGGATCTCATTTTCCTCATCTATAAAATGAAAGAGTTGGACTAAGTTGCCTTTGAATTCCTTTGGATTGCAGATTTAGGATGTAGACCCAATCTAGAAAACCTTTCACTTGTTAGGTACATATCCTACAAGTCCTCAGATCATCACAGTGACTGTCCTACAAAGTTGTTGAAGGATAATAAAATGGGACCTGCTCTCAGGGCCTCTATCCCTTTCATTTTTTAAATTAAGGTTTTGTATTTATTTAATTAATTTAGAATATTTTTCCGTGGTTACATGATTCATGTTCTTTCCCTCCCTTCCTCCCACCCCCCTCCCATAGCCAACGAGCAATTCCACTGGGTTTTACATGTGTCATTGATCAATACCTATTTCCATATTATTAATATTTGCATTAAGGTTATCACTTAGAGTCTACATCCCCAATCATAATCCCATCAAATCAAGTAATTAAGCAGTTTTTTTTTCTTCTGTGTTTCTGCTCCCACAGTTCTTTCTCTGAATGTGGGTAACGTTCTTTCTCATAAGTCCCTCAGAATTGTTCTAGCATTGCTGCTAGTAGAGAAGTCCATGACATTTAATTTTATCACAGTGTATCAGTCTCTGTGTACAATGTTCTCCTGGTTCTGCTCCTTTCACTCTGCATCAGTTCCTGGAGGTCTTTCCAGTTCACATGGAATCCCTCCAGTTCGTTATTCCTTTGAGCACAATAGTATTCCATCCCCATCAGATACCACAATGTGTTCAGTAATTCCCCAATTGAAGGGCATCCCCTCATTTTCCAATTTTTTGCCACCACAAAAAGTATGGCTATAAATATTTTTGTGCAAGTCTTTTTCCCTATGATCTCTTTGGGGTATAAACCCAGCAGTGATATCAAAGGGCAGACAGTCTTTTATAGCCCTTTGAGCATAGTTCCAAATTGCCTTCCAGAATGGTTGGATCAGTTCACAACTCTACCAGCAATGCATGAATGACCCAATTTTGCCACATCCCCTCCAACATTCATTACTTTTCTTTGCTGTCACATTAACCAATCTGCTATAGGTATGAGGTGGTACCTCAGAATAGTTTTGATTTGCATTTCTCTAACTATAAGAGATTTAGAACCCTTTTTCATGTGCTTATTGGTAGTTTTGATTTCCTTATCTGAAAACTGCCTATTCATGTCCCTTGACCATTTATCAGCTGGGGAATGGCTTGATCTTCCCCTTTCATCTTATAGTTTTTATAGGGTTATTTTTTTTTCATTTATATTTAGGGGAAATGTTTCCAGCCTCTATTTTTTTCTATTGTTTGCCACCATTCCTCTCAGTTTCCAGAAGCAGACCCTGTTTTCTCTGTGAACAGGAAACTGCATTTCATCTCCTAACATCACACCTTCCTTGTCCCAACACCTGAAGACCCAGAGTTGATTTTCACCTGGCTGGCCCCATATTTCTTGGGTCACCTCCTTCAATCCCTACTTCCCAGGGCTGCTCCTCATGCAAGCTTTCACTGTTTTCTCAAGGAGCACAGAACCCCACCCATCACTTCATTAACATTCAGCCCCAACAAGTGGAATGTGACCTGTGGCCTCCATCTCCTCCCCGCCACAGACCTTAAGCCAACTTTTAATTTGAGCCATGGAAACTACCGAACTCTGCCAAAGGGGATACTTTTTTTTTTTTTTCTTGTTCCCAATCAAATACTTCAAAAAAGACTATAAATGTTTTCAGAACAAATCACGGCAAATAAATCAGCCACATGTCAAGCCCCCAGGCATATAATTAAGTCAACACTTGCCCCATGATGACCGTGGAAACATAAGCAGGAAAGAGATGATCGCTGGATTCGTCTTCAGTCCTCCTTCCTAAACTGGATTGGGCCGGAAAGCTCTCCTTCACACGTGGAGATGACATGGTGGACGAACTCTCAGGTGACCATGTCTGCTGAGATTAGAAATCCCTCTCGGGTTGGTGGGGATGACGGCACATTCATTTGTTCACATTCCAGCATTCTTTGGGATCTGTGTCAGAGCTAAGGGTGCCCTCTCTGGCCAGAGAACCCAGAAAAATGCAAGCTGGCAAGATCGTTTCTTTGGCTTCATGAGGGCTCTTCTCCTCATGGAACTAATCACCCATTGTACAGAGGATGGAAGACATAATTCAGAAATGATACACTTCTCTCCCGCACCTAACTTAGAGACTATCTGGCCATTTCTTGCCCTCTTCAAGACACCACCCTAGGAAACATGGATCCTCCATGAAATTCTCTCTCGTCCTAAATCAAGGCTTCTCGGTTGGTGGTCTATAGAGCCCCAAAGGCTCCAGGGCTGGATTTCAGAGGCTCCATGGCCCTAAAACAATTTCCATCTTCTGTTTTACTGGCTTCGCCCTAAAATTGTGCACGGCCTTCAATGACTCCAAGATACGGTTTTGAGAATGGGGCTTCATCAGAGTGGCTACCAAAAAGGATTGAGACCCCAAATAATGAAGATCTTCAGTCCTAAATCCATTCAGCACAGTTTCCAGGACATCATAGACAGGTACCACATCGAGAGGGGCTAAACACCAGAGTTTCTTTGGTTCCGACTCAGATCTAGCAATCAACCCCCAAATGCCAAAGAACTAATGTGACGGGGAAATATTTTGGGCCACTTTGAAAATGAGATTTTCCTTTATCTCTTTTGTTTTTAAATCACTTACATACATTTCCTGCCCCCAACCCATGTCCCACTCCTACCTCTTTCCCAGAGCACCATCCTTTATAACAAAGAATGACTGAAAAGAAAAAGAAAGATGGAAGTATGCCCAGAAAATGATCCACCTGGGTATATTCTGTGACCCACCCGCGCCACTTGCCAGGCTGATATTGCCAGAGAAATCAAGGGAACAAGAAAAGAACTCTGGCCTTTCATGGAAAGCCCCAAATGGGAAACCAAAGGCAAATCTTCCTACTGGTAAATGGCTGGACAAATTGTGCTATGGGAAGGTGGTACAACATTATTGTGTCTTAAGACGTGATGATATTGGAGCCATTCTCCAACTGGGAAGTAAACGGTCGAAGGATATTACCATGGGAAGAGACCCAGATGCTCTAGAGCCATATGGAGATACAGATCACTAGAGAATGACTGGGAACATGGCAAAAACAACTTTGAAGAATTTTAGGCCTCCAATGAACACGGTGATAAGCCACGGGTCCGACAGAACAAAAATGCAACGTGGCATGCACTTCCTGCCAGAGAGCAGCTGAAGTGAAACGCAGAAGGCTGCAGACATTTTTGGGCATAGCTGAGTGAGGATTTATTTTGCTCAATATAAATATATAAGGAGGGATGTTGAATGAAGTAGAAATTTATTTTTTCTTCTAGCAGCAAGGTGGCCCAGTGGATAGAGGGACTGACCTGGAGTGAGGATGAGTTTGAATCCTTTCTCAGACACTTACTGACAGTGTGACCCTTGGCGAGTCATGTAACCACTCTTTACCTCAGTTTCTCTAACTGTAAAATGAGGATAATAATAACACTTACCTCCCAGGGTAGTTGTGAGGATAGAATGAGATAATATTTGTCAAGGGCTAGCCCAAAAGAAGTGCTGGGCCATAGTAGGCATTTAAAAAAGTGCAGATTTCTTCCTCCTCTCCCAACTGGCTTTTGCCTCCATTTCCCCAGGATGACACTGAGATATCTAGGTGAGACTCAGATCTCTCTACCAGTCAGTAAAAGATACTAAAACTGTCAAACCGACTCAAAATCTGTGCCCACAAACATGAAATCTTTTAGGTCCAGAATGACTCGGTTTCCACCTGATGACTGGCCCTGCCAAGTAGGTGGATCGAGCATCAGCTTCACATTGTATTGCCTTGTCTACACTCTTTTGCTGGCCTCAAAAATGGGAAAAGAAGAAACAGCACAGCAAATGGAGCTAAAAGGAAAACTAAAGCTAAAGGGTGGTCTTGCCCTCAGGGAGTGACAACCTGCCCCTGCAGTAGAGGCGAATCCAGAGCGAACAGAAACTCCATGATCCCTTTAAGTTCTGAGGATAGTCCTGGGCTCTGCGGCCTGGGTAAGCTTCAGACACATAGTGCAAAGCCCTGAAGCTGTTCAAGTGAATAGATATTGGTTATGTGCCATTTGTGCCAGGCACATTTCCTGGGCTGGGTCCTCCCCCTACTCCCCACCCGTGCCCAAGTCTTCTCTCTCTGCCCAGTGCCCGGTGCAGAAAAATGGACTCATGGCTTCTTAGGCCAAAGGAATATGAGCACCAGGGAGCGATTGAAAGGGCAGCACTTCTCTCTTGTGTCCCCACTCTCTGCCAAGTTATCCCAGACAATAACAAGGCCTCTGAAGCACAGGAAACATGATGAGGACCCAAGAGTCCTGCTTCCAGCTTCCAGGTTGGAAGGGTCTTTCCTTTGACTCCATTCCACACCCTCCCAGGACTTCAAAACACCCCTGGGAGATATACAGGAAGTCTGTTATCTCCATTTCACAGACCAGAAAACTGAGACTCAGAAATGGGAAGTCCTATAGCTGGCAAAACGGAGAGCTAGACCTTGGGCTCACTTTAGTCCAGTCAGGACAGAGAGGATGAGAGTGGACCAAAGAGGCAGATAGAGAGCCAGGCCTGGGGGTGGGAGATCCTGGGTTTGAATCTGATCTCAGACATTTCCAAGCTGTGTGACCTTGGGCAAGTCACATAACTCCCATTGCCTGGCCCTTACCCTTCTTCTGCCTTGGAACCAATGCGTGATATGGATTCGAAGATGGAAGGTTTGGGGGTTTAAGAAGAAAAAGGAGACAGACATCGAGACCTCCATCTCCCTCCGGTCCTACGAGCAGAGATGGAGGAGTCGAGGGACCTCGAAGGGCCAATATTTCCCTTTTCAAGATGAGGAACTCGAGGCCCAGAGAGGTGATGGAGATCAACAGTCCAGAATTCCGCTCATCCAGGGTTCTTCGCCCAGAGGCCAAGGGGAGATTTCAGGGAGTCTGTGAACAGGGATGGGGCAAATCCGGGTTTATTTCAATGTAATTGGCTCCCTTGGTAATCCGGGCACTTTACTGTACTCATGTAAAGATAGGATTAGGAGGAGGCTCTGGAGGCTTTGCCAGGCCTCCACCTACCCCAGAGGTCCAGGAGCCCCAAATAGGCTAAAAAGCCAATTCCCCGCCGTTTCCCGGATAATCCCCGTTTCCATGCCTTTGTCCCATATGGAAATGTTTAGGTTTGGTGACAGTTTTCTAGTTTATCGATTCAAAATATTAAAGAAGAACAAAAACACCCAAAAAACCTCAGTCTGGGCCAACCCTGTGACGGTACAGATGAGAAAACGAATGACAGGCCTAATGCAGAGAAACGGCACGAGTTAGAATTCTAGACCTGCGAAAGCCTGCAGAGCGGATCTGAGTTCAAGTCTTACTAGACTCTGCTGGTGTGAGCGGCACAAATCACTTCAGCCTCCGCAGCCTCAGGTTCTTGCTGGTCTCCCAGTCTCTGAGGTCCCTTTTGGCTCTAACTCTGTTCAGCTGAAGCCCAGAGAGGGGAAGAGACTCCTCAAGAGATCCTACAGCGAGGAAAGGGGGGAGCCGGGATTTGAACCCAGATTTTCCAGCTCCAAACGCGGCGCTCTCTCCCAGCTAGCACTTTGGCCTCTGGGGAGCAGGACATTCTCAGAGAAGCAGTGAGCTCCCCAGAACGTAGCCTGGGCTCTCTCTGTGGCTCTTCCTCCACCTCTCTATGTCCGTCCGTCTGTCTGTCTGTCTGTCTCTTTGAAAACGGCTTCCCTCTTCTTTTCCCCACCACTTCTCCGGGGGCGTCCCTTCTCCCTCCCCCCCCCCCCCCATCCCAGAGACTGACCGCTACCTACCGGGAACTCCCTCCAGGCTCAGTAGACTGAGGAGGGCCCAGAGACCGTCACTGCCTCGTCCCCTTGTTTGGGAGGGGGTCTGCCCCGGCCTTCGCAAAGCCCACTTTGGGGCTCCCGGCAGCCCAGAAGGTCTAATTAGAAACATGGCCAACATTTCCGGCTCATTTGGATCCCTGCCAAGACAAATTAGCCTGAGTGGCTGCCCCCGCCCTGGGGCGGCCCAGCTGACCCTTTGGTCTTTATGGAACCCCAGCCCCGCTGCTCACTCATTAGCTCTTGAACTTGGGCACACAGAAACATGGCGTTCCCTTTAATAACCGGGAGATCGTTGGCTTTGGTAATTAATCCAGGGTTTTCTTAAACAGCATGGGGAGGGGGGAGGGGGGAGTTCCTTCCCCTGGTGGCTCCTCGCCCCCCTCTGCTCGCTCACTCTGTGTGTGTGTGTGTGTGTGTGTGTGTGTGTGTCTGTCTCCCTGTCTCTCTAGATCTCTCTCTTTCTCTGTCTCTCTGTCTCCGTCTTTCTGTCTTTCTCTAGTTCTCTCTCTTTCTCTGTCTCGCTCTCTCTCTTTGTCTCTATCTCTCTCTGTCTCTCTCTCTGTCTCTCTCTGTCTCTCTCTCTCTCTGTCTCTTCTCTCTCTGTCTCTCTCTCTCTTTGTCTCTCTCTCTCGATCTCTCTGTCTCTCTCTCTGTCTCTCTCTCTCTCTAGATCTCTCTCTGTCTCTCTCTCTGTCTCTGTCTCTCTCTCTCTCTCTCTCTCTCTCTCTCACACACACACACA